>NC_069502.1:564441379-564618879 GCF_027579735.1 Bombina bombina
AACCCCAGGTTAGAAAAAAAATTCTTAAATGTTTATATTCCCCAAATATGAAACTGACAGTCTGCAGAAGGAAATACATGAACCTGACTCATGGCAAATATAAGTACAATACATATATTTAGAACTTTATATAAATGCATAAAGTGCCAAACCATAGCTGAGGTGTCTTAAGTAATAAAAAACATACTTACAAAAAGAAACCCATCCACATATAGCAGATAGCCAAACCAGTACTGAAACAGTTATCAGTAGAGGTAATGGTAAATTGAGAGTATATCGTCGATCTGAAAAGGGAGGTAGGAGATGAATCTCTACGACCGATAACAGAGAACCTATGAAATAGACCCCGTTAGGGAAATCATCGTATTCAATAAGTGATACTCCCTTCACGTCCCTCTGACATTTGCTGTACTCTGAGAGGAATCGGGCTTCAACAATGCTGAGAAACGCGTAGAAATCTTAGCACAAACTTACTTCACCACCTCCATAGAAGGTAAAGTTTGTAAAACTGAATTGTGGGTGTGGTGAGGGGTATATTTATAGGCATTTTGAGGTTTGGGAAACTTTGCCCCTCCTGGTAGGATTGTATATCCTATACGTCACTAGCTCATGGACTCTTGCCAATTACATGAAAGAAACATTGATATTCTTTAAAAAATAAAACTACGAAAATGTTTCAAAAGGAACAATATGTCCAAAACATAAACTTTATAGTTCAGCTGCTGGCAACAATCAAATTAACTACACAGCAACAAGAACAGTACTCATTTTTCTTTTTTTCTCCTAGTTACACTCATGGCAACCTTCAGCTATTGTTTATACAATTTTAAATTGATAAAGAGGTGATACCTATTAAGAGAGGTTGAACATTGCATAGCTAGCCACTGCTTTAATAAGAGCCAACTACATCAATATGTGAAACTAACTCACACTGATGATGTCTTAGCAAACAATTGGAGGAAAATTCAATAAGATTCAACATATACTCGTACGCTAATAGCAGTTTTGGTGGACCAGCATGCTATTCTATCTTAACTGATACTCAGAAATATTAAAATAAAATATTTACATATATATATAAGGATAAGCAAAATAGTCCAATTGTTTCCTGTCTACCAAGTCATGGCTTGATTTATGGACACCAAATGCAGTACCAACTAAACTCCAAAAGAACTAAGGAAGCTTTTATGATATCGATCAGATATCTCCCTCACAGTGAGAACGACATGTATCCATAAGCATTTGTTCCTTACTAAAGCCACATTGACTAAGATACAATAACAGCAGCTCATAGTATTAAATTACAAGCTTGGCTCAGTGACATCAAGAAACTCACAAATGCTAAGTTGTAAAATATTTTTTTATATTGGATGATAACAAAGGGCTGTTTTTTTTATCAATCTCTTTACTTTGTCATACAATTACCAAACTTTTTCTTTCTTTGCCAAACCCGCTGATGTGTGAAATTAGAAATATTAAAAAAGGATTTATCTGACAAGAGCAGATTGTTAATAACAGACTCATCTAAGAGGTTTTAGAACTGTATGGCAATATCACTGATGTTTTCTTGGATGAAAGATATAGTTTAAAAACACAAGGTAAGAGCAATAAATTAAAATATTTTAGTATCGGATGATTTGTAGACATGCATGCTTTTATTTAGCTATACATAGTGGAGTAGACTGCTACAAAATGTGACTCATATAAAGAGCTTTAATAAAATTCACTCACTGATGAATACATAACCTCATGCATTCCAAAAAGTTTTTTTTAGAGAAAAAAAATATTGCCAGTTTTATTTGCAGACAGTCTACACAGCTGAAAGTCAACAATGCTTTTATCAAGAAGAGAAAATTAAGCTCTCAGGATTACATTTGCTTTAAAAAAAAATATATATATAATGTATGCTTACCTGATAAATTAATTTCTTTCATAGTGGTGAGAGTCATGAGCCAATACTACTTGAAAATACCGCTTCTGTAATTTATATAAACTAGAAATCAGCACACAACCAGTCCATCTCGGGCAGGCACAGAACACAAGACAAGACTCGGAAGGCCACATCCCACCAAACAGAAAAACGGAAAAACAACATACAGTTCCAGTCTTGCTAAGAAAAAGGACATTTATTAATTTAGTGCAGGGACCATAGGTATACAAAGTTTTGGGCCTACTACCTACTATAGGGCCTATACATAACTAAGGGCCTATAGTAGGCCCGAAACGTTTTTTGTTTGTATACCTATGACCCTGCACTAAATACCACCAATGACCACTAGGAGGAGGCAAATATTCCCAAAACTCCAAGAGTTCTTAAACCCCCTCACATCGTACTGGAAACTACTCTGATGTAAAGCCAAGCAAAAAGGAGGAGGAGGGTAAAAAAGAATAAGAACAAACAAAATGGAGTAGGAAAAAATAGGAGCATACTATAACTGTCGCCAGAAAAAAAAATCCAGAAATAAATGGGTGGAGTCTCGTAGACTCTCAGTACCATGAAAGAAATTAATTTATCAGGTAGCATATATTGTATTTTCTTTTAAAAAGGTGGCGAGAGCCCATCAAACCTGGCAAGTTGCAGTTTTATTTTAGATTTATAATATGTGTTGAACATCCAGGTAGTTGAAAATAGGAGGGTGGATTCACTATTTGGGACTTCAGAGGTAGACTTTGCAAAGATGAGCTTATGTGGCACGGAAGCACAACAGTGTTGCATGAGCACATGAGAAGGAAACATGTGGGCTTCACGGAAACATCAGGAGGATGGTAAGTAGTTAAACTCAAACGTATGCGATTTCAAAATCTTCTGTGTACACTGTGCGAGAGGTCGGGGAAATATGAATTCTGCATCCTTAAGTACGTCATGTTATTAATTTTTTTCATTTCAGAAAGAAAGAGCGTACCATGACTGAGTTTGTTTAGAGAAATCTCCAGTGCACGCCACAAACAGCCATCCTAATAATGATTGTAACAGATATGCATCCACTGTCAATGGTTGAAGACCAAGGATTCAAAAGCATGGTCACATTTTACAAAACTGATGGAGAGGAAGTACCATGAGGCATTCCAGAAAGTCAAGGGTGCCAACAAAACCAAGCACAGAATCCCTTTACCTACAGATATATGCACAAGTGTAGCCGCTGAAGCCTACCTTTGCATTACATGTCATTAAATAGGGGATGAGTGGAAGATGAAGTCTGTCTGCTTCACAACCATGCCACTCGAAGACAGACATACAGCAATGAACATCACAGAATGGTTGGAGGAGGTAACTGAAAATTTTAAAATTCCTAGTGAGCAAATCATTGCCATTGTACACGACAATGATGCTAATATTGTGGTTGCTGAAAACTTACTGGAAGAGAAGCATGGGTGGATCAGTATCCGCTGCACTGGCCACACCTTGAAGCTGGTGATCACTGCTGCTTTAAAATGCATGCATTGAAAGAGCTGTTGGGGCTGCAAGATGTCTTGTGAAACATTTAAAAAAAAAGATAAGAAAGAGACATTCTGGAGTAAGGTTAAAGTACCACGCTTAGCTACAGAGGCTAGAGACACTATTAACGATCCCATTACCGAAGAAGAAATTTCATGGGCAATTAAGAACGCGAAACCTAACAAAGCGGCCGGTCCAGACGCTCTCCCTATTGAATATTATAGAATCTTACAGCCTCAGTTGATGGGTATATTATTCAAGCTTTTTAATTTTTATTTCTCTGAGAACACTCAATGTTCTTCTCTTTTTGCTTCTGCAAATATTTCGCTGATTTTGAAAAAGGGCAAGGACCCTGAGCTACCGAGCTCCTTTAGACCTATTTCGGTCCTGAACACTGACTATAAGTTATTAGCAGCTATTATAGCCTCACGATTAAAGCCCTTTATGGGCGAGCTAATTCATGAGAATCAATCCGGCTTCATGCCTGGACACAACCCCGTAAAGAACATGAGGAAACTTCTGATTTTGATCGAGTCTTTCTGGAATAAATATAAATCTACAGAATCTGAGGATAGTATAGATAAGGCTATTCTAACGGTTGATGCCGAGAAGGCCTTTGATAGGGTCAGTTGGGATCATCTCTTCCATGTGCTGGACCGATTTGGGTTTACAGGATCCTTCAACAACTATATACGCTTAATCTATAGTACCCCTTCTTCAGCGGTGATTGTTAACAATACTTCCACACGACGATTTGATCTATATAGAGGCACCAGACAGGGGTGCCCACTTTCACCCTTCCTTTTTAATCTCAGTATAGAACCCTTAGCTATCCGATTACGACAAGAATTGGAGGGGATTCCGTGGGCGGACGAGAAGATGGTGCTTCTCCTATATGCGGACAATCTCTTATTATTTCTATCTGATCTTAAAGTATCTCTGCCTATTTTACAGAGTATTACCCAAGAGTTTGGGGAAATATCTCGATTTAAGATCAATACCTCCAAATCAGAATTAATGTGGATACATAAGAACTCGCCACCACATGTGCAACATCCTTTTCAAGAGGTTTCTCAGATTACATACCTGGGCTTGCATTTATCCAGAAACTCAGAAGAATGGTATAGATCAAATCATAAGATGGTACTGGACTCATGCAAGAAAAAGCTTGAGGAATGGGCTAGGTTACCAATCTCGTTAACTGCTCGGGTGAACCTGATTAAATCAGTTATCTTCCCAAAACTTCTTTATGTACTACAAAATATCCCGTGGTTTTTGCATAAAAAAGATATTACCATATATAATAAAGCCTGCTCCAAGTTTCTATGGAATGGCAAGAGACCACCGATTGCCTCTCAAACTTATGAATTCCAAGTCAGCAGCTGGCTTGGCACTTCCTAATATCCAGATATATAATCTGGTTATTATAGCTAGATTCGCATTAGATTGGCTAACTGAGAAGGAGCAGATTACATTTTTTTTTGGGAGTCTCAGGCAGTAGTTCCCTTCCATTTAAAGGCTCTTCTGCATTGCCCTCTTACGTCATTGCCTTCCAATATATTCTATCTATGTACCTTTAAGAATGTCATCACGGCCTGGCAAAGACTGTGTACAGAAGTGGGAATCTCCCCTTATGTTTCACAATATGTACCCATAACGGGTAATCCAGAGTTTAGTCCCGGCCTCTATAATCAGATATTCAGACAATGGGAGGCAAAGGGCCTTCAGACCCTGAGTCAAATTCGAGATACAGAAGGGCATCCAGTGGCATTCCAAGAACTTGCGACACGGTATGCGTTGGGGGCGCGAGAGTTCTATGCCTACCTACAAGTTAGGCACTTTCTCAGGGAACTGAGCACAAAACATGGGGACAATTGGACTATGGGGGAATTACAGCCTAGGATTACTATGTACACGGCAGGAATACATGCTATCTCCTCTCTATATTTAATGCTAAATCAGAAAGCATCAAACCTGCAAATTAACGAAATGGTTGCCAGGTGGTCTACGGTATTTCCAGAAATTGATGAGGAGATCATTGTTGGGAGCTTAAAAATAATCCAACAGAATTGGGTTCCGACAACCTGGAGGGAGTCGCAGATAAAAATAGGGTTGCAGAGATACCTTACACCAGCGGTCCTCTCTAAGTGGTACAAAACAAAGGTGCTCTGCCCCAGATGTTCCTCTATAGGATCTGACCTATTCCACTGTTTATGGAGCTGCCCTAAAATATGTCAATATTGGGGAAAAATCACATTTTGGATGACGGCGGTTCTGAAACTGGACCACAAATTTTCCCCAATTGAAATCTTCTTCCTTGTAAAATTCCAGGGTATCACTAAGAACTACAGCCTGATAAATACTATTATATTAACAGCACGTATTCTCATTTTAAATCATGGAAAGCATCCTCTGCGCCCACTATGGCCCAATTTAAAATGGCACTATGTAACCAATTCATAACAGAACAGTTTAACGTTCCATTCCCACAAGATAAATACTTAGAAGTATTTTTTTAAAAATGGGAACCATTTGTAAGATCTCTACCTTCATTACAACAAAAAAAACTAATCAAACCATTTAGAAATTCTGAATTTGTTCGGATTAATATCTTGGCGGGCCGCTTTCCGGGAAATTGGGTATCAGATGCGGAGTGAGGTGGTCTGGGGGGGGAGTTGGGGGGAGGGGAGTAGGGAGGACCAGTTTTATTTTATTTTTTTCTTTTCTTTTATTTTTTCTCCTCTTTGTTTCTTGGTTTTTTTGTTTTGTTGTTTTTTTTCTTTTGTGGTCTGGGTGTCTTAACAGGGGGGGGGGGGGGAGATAAGGGGGAAAACCCCAGAGGCAAAGAAAAACTAGCTATTCTATAAAGGTTATCTATAAATTTTTATGTTTTACTTCCATTTTAGCTGACACAAATATATGTGCCCTAAATAACCTTGATTGATTGATTGAAACGATGTAAGGGCACCCTTTCTTCTTTTGACCTATATGGCTTTTTTCTTATTTAAATATGTATTCATATATTGTGTATACTCACTGTGACATTTGCTTTTGGTATCCGAGAATGTAATAACCTTCTTTTTCTTTGGTATAAAAAAAAAAAAAAAAAGTGAGCTAGCCAGCAGCAAGCTGACAGAGAAAAAGAGGCAAATGGAAACATCTGCGCACAAGCTTGTTCAGGACATAAGTACAAGATGGAACAATACGTATTACATGATTAGCTGATTGATTGAGCAAATGTGGCCTGTAACTGCAACCCTGTATGACCTAGCTACCTTGACCTAAAACCAGACCAGTGGAATCTGCTTGAAGAGATTTCCAATGCCCTTAAGACTTTCAAGTGTGCCACTGTGTTTATGAGTGGACAAGAATAAATCACAATATCTTCAATGCCTGCACTTATGAAGGGGCTGTTGAGATCCAATGAGAGTGCTGCCTTTAAGTCATCAGAACTGAAGTTTTTCCAAGTCACTGCAACAGAGCAGATTCAAAAAGTCGATAGAAGGGGATTATTTTAGAGCAAGAAACAAACACAGTGATTCTCGCCTCTGCCCTGGAACCAAGGTTCAGAAGGCTGAGATTTCTGATACCTGAAGAAATTATTGAGGTGAATGCAAAAGTGCAAACAGAGGCGCTTGCGGTGAGAAGGGTGATGGTGTAACAGCAGCAGCAACCTACCACCTCAACTGTAACTACAGCTGCTGAACCTTCATCTGAATCTGTCTCTTTGCTTGACTCACTCCTTGAGTCTGGAGGCAGCAGTGACAAAGACAATAAAGAGGGTCAACAAGAGAAAGACATTAACTTGCAAGAACTGAAGTCCAGGCTTACTTTGCTAAGAGGCAACTTGGCAAGGACAACCCTCTACATTGGTGGAAAACCCATCTTGTGAAAATTGGTGCAAACATACTTGTGCATCCAGGCACCTGGACACCTTCAGAGCACCTCTTCTCTGCTGCAGGCAACATAGGCAGCAAAAAGAGAGCCAGCCCCAGCCAGGAGCATGTAGACATGTAAATCTTTTTGCATTGCAACGCAATAGAGTCAGAGTGGCTAAGATTATCACAGAATGATTATCTAACAGTAATAACAATAAGTGATAGCCTACCTCTTTCTAGTGCTACCTCGTAAAAAAAAATTGTGCTTTTGGTTTTAAAAATCACACAGATAAAAAGTGTATTAATATAACAGTGTTGGTTATGCAAAACAGGGGAATGTGTAATAAAAGGGATTATCTATATTTTTAAACAATACATTTTGGTGTGGAACATCCCTTAAGTAATCTTATTTTTTTTTTTAAATCCAATTAATCATAATTAATCAAATAATCATTAGTTGCAGCCCTAGTTATCAGCTAAAATAATTAAGCTCTTACTACAGAGTTATGTTATTTCTTAGACAGAATGACAGGACAATTACATTATAAACATTCTAAAAAACAACTACCTCTGGAAGGAAACAAAGGAGATATCTGTTAAACTACCATTTAATGAGTTTGAGAGCTTTTCTATTTAGGTGGATTTTGAATAAAGTGCAACTATAAATAAATGTGCTCAAAGGCATAGCCCTCTCTTAAAAAGATAGAAAGGTCAAAACTGAAATGTGCATGGGTGCATTTAAATGTGAAATATAAGCATTTTGGCAATATACTCCATTAGCAAAAAGGCTACTAGTAAAAGTAATTACTGATTTCTAGTGGCATACGCACATATCCTTTGAGGGCCGTGTGCACCAGTATTAAAAAACTATGCATGCTCAGAGAGTTGGCAGTGGAGTGTTTTGCTTCAAGCTACTGCAGACCCTCCTCAGAGGCCCTCACAGTGCGTATACCACCAAAAAACACTAATAACTTTTTCAACAATATTTTTGCTATTGGAAGAATATTGCCAAAATGCTTCTATTTCAAATTGAAATGCCCCTATGCACATTTCATTTTTGACTTTTTTATCCCTTTAACCTTGTTAGCATTTTGTGTAAAGTAGTGTCACTCTCTCTTGTGCATAATTACCCCTAGTATTGTGCTTAGTAGTACATTGGTACATAATAGATAATACATAAGAGTGATGAGAAATACCAGGAGAAATGGCTAGGAGACCAACCACTGACACAATTCTAATTATGGACTCATAGGTTTTAAAAAAATCAACCATAACTACAATGTACAGCTTAAAATGCCAAAAACAAGAGTAAAGGAGTTTTTTCCACTAAGGCAAAAAAAAAAAAACATAATTTATGCTTACCTGATAAATTCCTTTCTTCTGTAGTGTGATCAGTCCACGGGTCATCATTACTTGTGGGATATTATCTGCTCCCCTACAGGAAGTGCAAGAGGATTCACCCAGCAGAGTTGCTATATAGCTCCTCCCCTCTACGTCACCTCCAGTCATTCGACCAAGGACCAACGAGAAAGGAGAAGCCAAGGGTGTAGTGGTGACTGGAGTATAATTTAAAAAATATTTACCTGCCTTAAAAAACAGGGCGGGCCATGGACTGATCACACTACAGAAGAAAGGAATTTATCAGGTAAGCATAAATTATGTTTTCTTCTGTTAAGTGTGATCAGTCCACGGGTCATCATTACTTGTGGGATACCAATACCAAAGCAAAAGTACACGGATGACGGGAGGGATAGGCAGGCTCTTTATACAGAAGGAACCACTGCCTGAAGAACCTTTCTCCCAAAAATAGCCTCCGAGGAAGCAAAAGTGTCAAATTTGTAAAATTTGGAAAAAGTATGAAGCGAAGACCAAGTTGCAGCCTTGCAAATCTGTTCAACAGAGGCCTCATTCTTAAAGGCCCAAGTGGAAGCCACAGCTCTAGTGGAATGAGCTGTAATTCTTTCAGGAGGCTGCTGTCCAGCAGTCTCATAAGCTAAACGAATTATGCTACGAAGCCAAAAAGAGAGAGAGGTAGCAGAAGCTTTTTGACCTCTCCTCTGACCAGAGTAAACGACAAACAGGGAAGACGTTTGTCGAAAATCTTTAGTTGCCTGTAAATAAAATTTAAGGGCACGAACTACATCCAGATTGTGCAAAAGACGTTCCTTCCTCGAAGAAGGATTTGGGCACAAGGATGGAACAACAATCTCCTGATTGATATTCCTGTTAGTGACTACTTTAGGTAAGAACCCAGGTTTAGTACGCAGAACTACCTTATCCGAGTGAAAAATCAAATAAGGAGAATCACAATGTAAGGCTGATAACTCAGAGACTCTTCGAGCCGAGGAAATAGCCATTAAAAATAGAACTTTCCAAGATAACAACTTTATAACAATGGAATGAAGGGGTTCAAACGGAACACCCTGTAAAACGTTAAGAACAAGGTTTAAACTCCATGGTGGAGCCACAGCTTTAAACACAGGTTTAATCCTGGCCAAAGCCTGACAAAAAGCCTGAACGTCTGGAACTTCTGACAGACGCTTGTGTAACAGAATGGACAGAGCTGAGATCTGTCCCTTTAAGGAACTAGCGGATAACCCCTTTTCTAAACCTTCTTGTAGAAAAGACAATATCCTAGGAATCCTAACCTTACTCCAAGAGTAACCTTTGGATTCGCACCAATATAGGTATTTACGCCATATTTTATGGTAAATCTTTCTGGTAACAGGCTTCCTAGCCTGTATTAAGGTATCAATAACTGACTCAGAAAAACCACGCTTTGATAAGATCAAGCGTTCAATTTCCAAGCAGTCAGCTTCAGAGAAGTTAGATTTTGATGTTTGAAAGGACCCTGAATCAGAAGGTCCTGTTTCAGAGGTAACGACCAAGGTGGACAGAATGACATGTCCACCAGATCTGTATACCAAGTCCTGCGTGGCCATGCAGGCGCTATTAGAATCACTGATGCTTTCTCCTGTTTGATTCTGGCAATCAATCGAGGAAGCATCGGGAAAGGTGGAAACACATAAGCCATCCTGAAGGTCCATGGTGCTGTCAAGGCATCTATTAGGACCGCTCCCGGATCCCTGGATCTGGACCCGTAGCGCGGAAGCTTGGCGTTCTGTCGAGACGCCATGAGATCTATCTCTGGTTTGCCCCAACGTCGAAGTATTTGGGCAAAGACCTCTGGATGAAGTTCCCACTCCCCCGGATGAAAAGTCTGACGACTTAAGAAATCCGCCTCCCAGTTCTCCACTCCCGGGATGTGGATTGCAGACAGGTGGCAAGAGTGAGACTCTGCCCAGCGAATTATCTTCGATACTTCCATCATTGCTAGGGAGCTTCTTGTCCCTCCCTGATGGTTGATATAAGCTACAGTCGTGATGTTGTCCGACTGGAACCTGATGAACCCCCGAGTTGTTAACTGGGGTCAAGCCAGAAGAGCATTGAGGACTGCTCTCAATTCCAGAATGTTTATTGGAAGAAGACTCTCCTCCTGATTCCATAGTCCCTGAGCCTTCAGAGAATTCCAGACAGCGCCCCAACCTAGTAGGCTGGCGTCTGTTGTTACAATTGACCAGTCTGGCCTGCTGAATGGCATTCCCCTGGCCAGATGTGGCCGATAAAGCCACCATAGAAGAGAATTTCTGGTCTCTTGATTCAGATTTAGAGTGGGGGACAAATCTGAGTAATCCCCATTCCACTGACTTAGCATGCACAGTTGCAGTGGTCTGAGATGTAGGCGTGCAAAAGGAACTATGTCCATTGCTGCTACCATTAGTCCGATTACCTCCATGCATTGAGCTACTGACGGGTGTTGAATAGAATGAAGGACACGGCATGCACTTTGAAGTTTTGTTAACCTGTCCTCTGTCAGGTAAATCTTCATTTCTACAGAATCTATCAGAGTCCCCAGGAAGGGAACTCTTGTGAGTGGAAAGAGAGAACTTTTCTTTTCGTTCACTTTCCATCCATGCGACCTTAGAAATGCCAGTACTATCTCTGTATGAGATTTGGCAGTTTGAAGGCTTGAAGCTTGTATCAGTATGTCGTCTAAGTACGGAGCTACTGAAATTCCTCGCGGTCTTAGTACCGCCAGAAGAGTGCCCAGAACCTTTGTGAAGATTCTTGGAGCCGTAGCCAGTCCGAATGGAAGAGCTACAAACTGGTAATGCCTGTCTAAAAAGGCAAACCTTAGATACCGGTAATGGCTTTTGTGAATCGGTATGTGAAGGTAAGCATCCTTTAAATCCACTGTGGTCATGTACTGACCCTCTTGGATCATGGGCAAAAATGTTCGAATAGTTTCCATCTTGAACGATGGAACTCTTAGGAATTTGTTTAGGATCTTTAAATCCAAGATTGGCCTGAAGGTTCCCTCTTTTTTGGGAACTACAAACAGATTTGAGTAAAACCCTTGTCCTAGTTCCAACCGCGGAACTGGATGGATCACTCCCATTAATAAAAGATCTTGTACGCAGCGTAGAAACGCTTCCTTCTTTGTTAGGTTTGTTGACAACCTTGACAGATGAAATCTCCCTCTTGGGGGAGAGGATTTGAAGTCCAGAAGGTATCCCTGAGATATGATCTCTAACGCCCAGGGATCCTGAACATCTCTTGCCCAAGCCTGGGCGAAGAGGGAAAGTCTGCCCCCCACTAGATCCGGTCCCGGATCGGGGGCCCTCAATTCATGCTGTCTTAGGGGCAGCAGCAGGTTTTCTGGCCTGTTTGCCCCTGTTCCAGGACTGGTTAGGTTTCCAGCCTTGTCTGTAGCGAGCAACAGCTCCTTCCTGTTTTGGTGCAGAGGAAGTTGATGCTGCTCCTGCTTTGAAATTACGAAAGGAACGAAAATTGGACTGTCTAGCCTTGGCTTTGGCCTTGTCCTGAGGCAGGGCATGACCTTTACCTCCTGTAATGTCAGCAATAATCTCTTTCAAGCCGGGCCCGAATAAGGTCTGCCCTTTGAAAGGAATATTAAGCAATTTAGATTTAGACGTAACATCAGCTGACCAGGATTTCAGCCACAGAGCTCTGCGTGCCTGAATGGCGAATCCTGAATTTTTAGCCGCAAGTTTAGTTAAATGTACTACGGCATCTGAAATAAATGAATTAGCTAACTTAAGGAATTTAAGTTTGTGTGTGATGTCATCTAGTGTGGATGATTGAAGTGTCTCTTCCAGAGACTCAAACCAAAATGCTGCTGCAGCCGTGACAGGCGCAATACATGCAAGAGGTTGCAATATAAACCCTTGTTGAACAAACATTTTCTTAAGGTAACCCTCTAACTTTTTATCCATTGGATCTGAAAAGGCACAGCTATCCTCCACTGGGATAGTGGTACGCTTAGCTAAAGTAGAAACTGCTCCCTCCACCTTAGGGACCATTTGCCATAAGTCCCGTGTGGCGGCGTCTATTGGAAACATCTTTCTGAATATAGGAGGGGGTGAGAAAGGCACACCGGGTCTATCCCACTCCTTAGTAACAATGTCAGTAAGTCTCTTAGGTATAGGAAAAACGTCAGTACTCGTCGGTACCGCAAAATATTTATCCAACCTACACATTTTCTCTGGGATTGCAACTGTGTTACAATCATTCAGAGCCGCTAATACCTCCCCTAGTAACACACGGAGGTTCTCAAGCTTAAATTTAAAATTTGAAATGTCTGAGTCCAGTTTATTTGGATCAGAACCGTCACCCACAGAATGAAGCTCTCCGTCTTCACGTTCTGCAAACTGTGACGCAGTATCAGACATGGCCCTTGCATTATCAGCGCACTCTGTTCTCACCCCAGAGTGATCACGTTTACCTCTTAGTTCTGGTAGTTTAGCCAAAACTTCAGTCATAACAGTAGCCATATCTTGTAATGTGATTTGTAATGGCCGCCCAGATGTACTCGGCGCTACAATATCACGCACCTCCTGAGCGGGAGATGCAGGTACTGACACGTGAGGCGAGTTAGTCGGCATAACTCTCCCCTCGTTGTTTGGTGAAATATGTTCAATTTGTACAGATTGACTGTTTTTTAAAATAGCATCAATACATTTAGTACATAAATTTCTATTGGGCTCCACTTTGGCATTAACACATATAGCACAGAGATATTCCTCTGAATCAGACATGTTTAACACACTAGCAAATAAACAGCAACTTGAAAATACTTTTCAAAGTAATTTACAAATAATATGAAAACGAACTGTGCCTTTAAGAAGCACAGAAAAAAATTATAACAGTTAAAATAATTAAGTTATAGCATCAATCTTTGTCAGAATATACAGTTTTAGCAAAGGATTGTTCCCCTCAGCAATTAAACAACACAACTTTAGCAAAGGTTTAATCCCATTAGCAAAGATAACAATTTCTGAAAGCAGGAAACAAATTACAGAATAAACGTTTTTATCTCAGTCAATGCTGACTGAAATATTTGATGCATAGTAAAAGCGCCCCTCCCCCACACACACAGCAGTGAGGGAGAACAGAAACTGACAGAAAAAAACAGATTTAAGCAACTGCCAAGTGGAAAAATAGTGCCCAAACATTTATTCACTCAGTACCTCAGTAAATGAAAACGATTTTACATTCCAGCAAAAACATTAAACATAATCTCTAGTTATTAAACAGCTTTATGTCTTTCTTACAGTGTAATTCTAGTGAAGTACCATTCTCCCAGAATACTGAAGTGTAAAGTATACATACATGACATTATATCGGTATGGCAGGATTTTCTCATCAATTCCATTGTCAGAAAATAAAAACTGCTACATACCTCTATGCAGATTCATCTGCCCGCTGTCCCCTGATCTGAAGTTTACCTCACTCCTCAGATGGCCGAGAACAGCAATATGATCTTAACTACTCCGGCTAAAATCATAGCAAAACTCTGGTAGATTCTTCCTCAAACTCTGCCAGAGAGGTAATAACACACTCCGGTGTTATTTTAAAATAACAAACTTTTGATTGAAGATATAAAACTAAGTATAATCACCATAGTCCTCTCACACGACCTATCTAGTTGCTGGGTGCAAGAGAATGACTGGAGGTGACGTAGAGGGGAGGAGCTATATAGCAACTCTGCTGGGTGAATCCTCTTGCACTTCCTGTAGGGGAGCAGATAATATCCCACAAGTAATGATGACCCGTGGACTGATCACACTTAACAGAAGAAAAAAACACTTCAGACCTCAACTTTCAGATAGTTGAATAATAAACAAAAGACAAGCGCACGGGCCAAAAATGTGTTTACTCAGATTAGTTTCAAAATAATCAGTTCAATTTCATTCATGTGGGCATTAGGCCTAATATTGGTTTAGGATTTGTTACCATTACTTCCAATGGGACCAGTACATTTACAACTCATATTAGCAAAAAATCTTACATTCGAACAATTTAAAAAAAAAAAGGTAACTTTCAATGCCAACAGAACATATAGGGTTCAATTATAATCCTATTGAAAAGCTTAATATATTTTTCTACATAATTCCCCTTTAAAGTATATGGGGGATATTGCAGTTAAATAATTTTAATAACCTTTTCTAATGGATTGTGATTTACTATATAAATTGTTTATATGTTGCAGCCTACCTTGATCTCTCAGGCCCTCCTAGCTCTGTGATTAGTCTCTGAAACCATTGTCAAAGTGATTGAGTGTCCCCTAGTCTCCCACCTCCATATAAAATGTTAAATCTTGATTGGACAAGCCTTTATGTATAAATGCCTTCCCTACCACCTTCCTGCATCTTTTTGGTGGTAAATGGTAAAATGGAACTAATCGTTTAGATCAAGGAATCGGTCATTTTTGTCTATTTCATCTTATAATGGTTACACATATATCAGAACTGTTATACATTTGAACAAATCTTTATTTTTCTGAAGTGGGATGCACACCTTTAATAAACAGATATACACTATCATGCAAAAGTTCTAGAAGCTGCAAAATAATTAAGGAATTTCCAGCGCAGCTGACCTTCAAAATTTTCTAAATAGCAGAAAACAATCCTTAGCTAAAAGCTATAGTGTTTCTGAATGCTGTAGAAAACAATCTGTCAGAAATCTTTACTCTACAAAATGAGGAGGTCAGAAACCCAGAAGCTACTGTATGTAAAATGAACTGCAAAAATCACTGGATGTGACTTGGGTTGCAGGAGAATAAGATATATTATAATGACATCGCCATACCTTTCTAGCAGTGTGGATGTCAAAGAAAGGTTTGTTCCGAACGCTGAATGGTTCTTGTGCTTTGTCAATGTGTCCAGTTTTCATTTTCTCATGCCTTGGAAATATAATCTCCTTTTCAATGCATGAAAGTCTGATGTTGAAGTCACATTCACCAACAGGTTGCCCCTATAATATAAAAACAAATTATGATAAATAGATTTTTAAAATGCATCTAGAAATATTGCTGTGAATGGAAGCACAATATGGTGTTCAAGGTGAGATATTCTATCAAAAGGTCACTAATTTATTTAGTAAAGAATTATAGAATACACTGACATGCACAAAAATAATACAGTGCTGTTATAAGAACCACGTGCACTTTTCATTAATAATGTAAATACATAGGCAGTTCGGTTACAATGTAATTATGTTTTTTTTTACATTTAGACACATAAAAAGCAAAAGAATCTGGGTGATAAATATAAGGCTCTCCCAGAAACAGTTGGGGTTACAGGATAATGTAGGTAGTGCTTCTTATCCATGTTCATTACTGAAGGATCCCAAACCTCAAAAGGTATCAGCTGCCCTGCCCAGTGCTCTACATAGAGGAATCTTTTGTTAAAGTAGCAGCAATGCATTACTGAGAGCTAGATGAACCCATCAGATAAGCTAATGGCAAGATGCATATATGTGCAGCCATCAATCAGCAGCTAGCTCCTATTAGTGTAGTGCTGTTTTTGAGCCTACCTAGGTATACTTTTCAACAAAGGATACTGAGAGAACAAATCAAATTAGATAACAGAAGAAAATTAGAAAGTTGTTTAAAACTGCATGCACTATCTGAATCATGAAAGTTCTAATGTTGGCTTTAATGTCCCTTTAACAAGGGGGGATATTCATCTGCACATACTACATTGTGCTAATTTCCATGACAAGCACTTTATCAGAGGCAGATTTTTGCAGAAAACTATAAGAAAATAAAATTCATATGGCAAATAAGACTGATCCTATGCTTAAAGGGACACTGAACCCAATGTTTTTCTTTCGTGATTCAGATAGAGCATGCAATTTTAAGCCACTTTCTAATTTACTCCTATTATCAATTTTTCTCCGTTCACTTGTTATCTTTATTTGAAAAAGAAGGCATCTAAGCTTCTTTTTTGGTTCAGAACTATGGACAGCATTTTTTTATTGGTGGATGAATGTATCCACCAATCAGCAAGAATAACGCAGGTTATTCACCAAAAATGGGCCGGCATCTAAACTTACATTCTTGCATTTCAAATAAAGATACCAAGAGAATGAAGAAAATTTGATAATAGGAGTAAATTAGAAAGTTGTTTACAATTACATGCTCTATCTGAATCATAAAAAAATATTATTTCATATCCCTTTAAGAAGAAATACAAGTTTAAAAAGAATATTATTAATAATGAACTGGGTACACCAGCACACAGACTCTTAAAATAACTTGAACATGTTAAAACTGAATATATTTGAAAGTTCTATAGCGTGGACCATACTGCAAATGGAATTCAAATTGAAAAGGGTCAATATTTGCATATCAAATGCTGGCTGAAAACTCTTTGAAAAAGAGCAGTAGAAGCACCCCACAGGCAAAGGCAGAGTAACGTTAAATTACATTGCAGAACCCAAACAAGCTTCAAGCCCTTTTTATGAAGCAACACACTTGAAAGCATTTACACGCATTACGTTTATTTATAAAGCAACATCTGTATATCATTAAGCAAACAAAACACTTCAACTCAGATAAAATATATTTTGACTTTCTTTTAATTCCTTTTGTTGCTGCTAAGTCACAAATTTTAAAAATTGTATAATTATAACGCTTCAAAATCTTCTATATTGTTGTATAAAAGGAAGTATTTAAAACGCCTGTACTTTCATTTTTTTTTTTTATTGAGGCCTGCTCTTAGTCACTCAGAAAATAGATTTCAAAGGAAATAAATATAAAAGTGAATCCCCATTAAAGGAATAAAAAGTTAAGGAGACATATTCAGTAAATTAATAACATATCAATCCTCACTGGCAGTTATATAACTTCATGTCACTTGGAAATAGGACGGAAGTTGACAAATATCTTTGTGGTGTTTCTCCCCTTTCTAATAGCATGATGTTCTATTTTGATTTGTATGGGAAGGAGATGCATACATTACGAAAGTGCACAATAAAAAACATAAATTAAAAATCATACAAAATGAAACATTTAACCATTCACAAAATATGCAGGGCAAAAAATGCATTGTTAGGGTGCTTCAAAAAATAATAACAAAATTGTTCACCAAAAATAATATTTTATAAAAAAAAACGTATTTTTTTTAATGTAATTAACACAGGAATAAATTGTATTATATATCCACAACTGAAATCGTAATTTAAGTTGTGGATATAATTTGCTGCCGTATTCAATCTTCCAACAATCTGCTTTCTACAGTAGACATCTCGTCACTTGTGGGAACTGCCCCTTTTTTAAGATAGTTCCACCAGGGTAGCCCCTGCGAGGATCGGCATTAAAATAAGATGCCTAATCCGGCAAAGTTTGGATAAAAGGGCCCTAACTCCTTCACTGGGGATGATTATGCTTATGCCCAATACTCCAAACTGGGAAAATAGGCCTCAAATCGGTCTGAGGACCTCTCTCAATGAAGAATTTAGAGCACCTCAATTGTTAACCTTCCTGGGAAGCAATGATAATACTAGCTTACCAGAGAGGTGGGAGGGATAAAGTACTTCTGTAGTAGTTCTGGCAATCTTTGCCTCCTCCTAGAGGCCACAAGTTAAATCCCAGGAGTAATGGATTGTGGATTCTCACCACCATATGAAAGAAATTATTATACAATTTATACAACATACATAAAATACAAATGCTATTTCTTATGTAGGACAAGTACATACATTATTTACCTCCAGTGCATGCTGAAGGTAGGTGTTAGAAACTTTTATAAAAAAAAAAACAACTTTGTATCTGCAGCATGAAACAGAAAATATGTATCTTAAGGGCAAACAGGTTGTCATTAAATATAAACATTCTCATTTAGTCAATTTGTATTCTCAATATCATGCAGACTTGCATTGTTATTTTAAAAATTTAACAATACCAAACATTCTCTATACAGCCTCAAGCTCAAAAATATATTTTAAAGACAGACAAAGATATTGGAATATGAAAATTACTTAAACATCTGGGCACACATTACAATTCCAATGTTTACTGCAGAACAGTGAAATATGGTTCTGCAAAGTAGGATCTGCCTTCAGTATAAGACTTTTTACTAATTTAAATTTTTTGTTAATTAAAATAGTTACAATGTAGAGAAAATTAGATTTCAAAATATATATTTTTTTTTTTTTTACAAATGTAACAAAATTATTTTCATGAGTAGTTTAGTAGGTAAGACTCAGAATTCTGAAGAACATTTTTTGTCAGAGGAAGAGGAAAACAACACTGTGAAAAAGGTGGCAGAGGGGTAAAAGAAGAAGTTTCTGCTTCTTATATTTGCAGTTGCAGGCTTGTTCATGTGTGTCTGATTCTTGAAGCTTCAAATGCTGCAAAAGCAGATTAAAAGGACAGTATACACCAACATTTTTATTGCTAAAAAAGATAATCCCTTTATTACCCATTCCCCAGTTATGCATAGCCAACATGGCTATATAAATATACGTTTTACCTCTGTGATTACCTTGTATTTAAGCCTCTGCAGACTGCCCCTTATTTCAGTTCTTTTGACAGACTTGCATTTTAGCCAATCAGTGATGACTCCAAGGTAACTCTGCGTGCGTGAGCACAATGCTATCTATATGGCACGCATGAACTAACACCCTCTAGTTGTTAAAAAAAACTTTGAAAATGCATTCAGATAAGAGGTGGCATTCAAGGGCTTAGAAATTAGAATATGAGCTACCTAGGTTTAGCTTCCAACTAAGAATACCAAGAGAATAAAGCAAACTTGATGATAAAAGTAAATTGGAAAGTTGTTTAAAATAATATGCCCTATCTAAATCATGCTAGTACATTTGTGACTAGACTGACCCTTTAATTAAGTTTGCTCTAAATGATGTCATATTATAAGAATGCTACAAGGGGGTGGGGGGGGGGATTCAGGTGGCGGACATCTAACAGGTAGCAGAACTGCTGGCTCCCAGAGAGGATGGTAGTATAAAATAAATATCAGATATAGCCGCAATCTAGCTGGTAAAACTACTATAAAGGCTGGGGCTGAGCAATCACAATCTCGGTGTGGGTCTCAAGGGTGCAAAGCTGACTTAACCTCAAGCTTTAACTCCCCCCCACACACACCAGTGATGTGCAGTCACTAGAGGCAGGTGAGGCAGTGCTTCACCTCTCATATGGGCAAAAATATATATTTTTTATTGGCTTTAAAAAAAAAATTGTAAATTTTTTCCCCCAGCATTTTTTTTTCTCACAGCTATATGTTGTGCAATGAAGAGGCACAATCAGGTCTGCCCACCATTACACAACATGCTGCGCCATCTACTGGATGCAAGTGGTTAAGATCATTGCATGGCTCATTAACTGCTTATTTGAGGCAGTCCTATTTGGGCTGAACCAATCCAGTGAGAGGCATTAGTAAGTGGAACTTAGGGTTGGGGCTGGATGTTAAATCATATAAAACAAAACAAAAACGCAAAAAAACAACTTTCATATATTTTGTTGCTGTCCTGTGAACCTGCTAGCTTTGCTAAAGTGAAAAAGAGAGTTCTGTTCTTCCCCTCTAAGTGCAGTGGAATGTGCCACTGTCACTTCCTGAATCCTTACAGAGCAGGAGAGAGGCACAGAGAGCAGTGTTTCACCCACATCTTATTAAAGTAAGATTTTACTGAAAGATTCTGTTAGTTAAAAACAGAATTTATGTTTACCTGATAAATTTCTTTCTCCAACGGTGTGTCCGGTCCACGGCGTCATCCTTACTTGTGGGATATTCTCTTCCCCAACAGGAAATGGCAAAGAGCCCAGCAAAGCTGGTCACATGATCCCTCCTAGGCTCCGCCTACCCCAGTCATTCGACCGACGTTAAGGAGGAATATTTGCATAGGAGAAACCATATGGTACCGTGGTGACTGTAGTTAAAGAAAATAAATTATCAGGCCTGATTAAAAAACCAGGGCGGGCCGTGGACCGGACACACCGTTGGAGAAAGAAATTTATCAGGTAAACATAAATTCTGTTTTCTCCAACATAGGTGTGTCCGGTCCACGGCGTCATCCTTACTTGTGGGAACCAATACCAAAGCTTTAGGACACGGATGAAGGGAGGGAGCAAATCAGGTCACCTAAATGGAAGGCACCACGGCTTGCAAAACCTTTCTCCCAAAAATAGCCTCAGAAGAAGCAAAAGTATCAAACTTGTATCTTCGGAGACAAGTCTGTATAGTCCCCATTCCACTGACTGAGCATGCACAGTTGTAATGGTCTTAGATGAATGCGCGCAAAAGGAACTATGTCCATTGCCGCTACCATCAGCCCGATCACCTCCATGCACTGAGCTATGGAAGGAAGAGGAACGGAATGAAGTATCCGACAAGAGTCTAGAAGTTTTGTTTTTCTGACCTCTGTCAGAAAAATCCTCATTTCTAAGGAGTCTATAATTGTTCCCAAGAAGGGAACCCTTGTTGACGGGGATAGAGAACTCTTTTCCACGTTCACTTTCCATCCGTGAGATCTGAGAAAGGCCAGGACGATGTCCGTGTGAGCCTTTGCTTGAGGAAGGGACGACGCTTGAATCAGAATGTCGTCCAAGTAAGGTACTACCGCAACGCCCCTTGGTCGTAGCACAGCTAGAAGGGACCCTAGTACCTTTGTGAAAATCCTTGGAGCAGTGGCTAATCCGAAAGGAAGCGCCACGAACTGGTAATGTTTGTCCAGGAATGCGAACCTTAGGAACCGATGATGTTCCTTGTGGATAGGAATATGTAGATACGCATCCTTTAAATCCACCGTGGTCATGAATTGACCTTCCTGGATGGAAGGAAGAATAGTTCGAATGGTTTCCATCTTGAACGATGGAACCTTGAGAAACTTGTTTAAGATCTTGAGATCTAAGATTGGTCTGAACGTTCCCTCTTTTTTGGGAACTATGAACAGATTGGAGTAGAACCCCATCCCTTGTTCTCTTAATGGATCAGGATGAATCACTCCCATTTTTAACAGGTCTTCTACACAATGTAAGAACGCCTGTCTTTTTATGTGGTCTGAAGACAACTGAGACCTGTGGAACCTCCCCCTTGGGGGAAGTCCCTTGAATTCCAGAAGATAACCTTGGGAGACTATTTCTAGCGCCCAAGGATCCAGAACATCTCTTGCCCAAGCCTGAGCGAAGAGAGAGAGTCTGCCCCCCACCAGATCCGGTCCCGGATCGGGGGCCAACATTTCATGCTGTCTTGGTAGCAGTGGCAGGTTTCTTGGCCTGCTTTCCCTTGTTCCAGCCTTGCATTGGTCTCCAAGCTGGCTTGGCTTGAGAAGTATTACCCTCTTGCTTAGAGGACGTAGCACTTTGGGCTGGTCCGTTTTTACGAAAGGGACGAAAATTAGGTCTATTTTTTGCCTTGAAAGGCCGATCCTGAGGAAGGGCGTGGCCCTTACCCCCAGTGATATCAGAGATAATCTCTTTCAAGTCAGGGCCAAACAGCGTTTTCCCCTTGAAAGGAATGTTAAGTAGCTTGTTCTTGGAAGACGCATCAGCCGACCAAGATTTCAACCAAAGCGCTCTGCGCGCCACAATAGCAAACCCAGAATTCTTAGCCGCTAACCTAGCCAATTGCAAAGTGGCGTCTAGGGTGAAAGAATTAGCCAATTTGAGAGCATTGATTCTGTCCATAATCTCCTCATAAGGAGGAGAA
Organism: Bombina bombina; assembly: GCF_027579735.1. Taxonomy (NCBI): domain Eukaryota; kingdom Metazoa; phylum Chordata; class Amphibia; order Anura; family Bombinatoridae; genus Bombina; species Bombina bombina. The sequence goes on from NC_069502.1 coordinate 564,463,723, forward strand.
TCACTATCGAGCGTCTTTATCAGCTCATCGAACCAGAAACATGCGGCTGTAGCGACAGGGACAATGCATGAAATTGGTTGTAGAAGGTAACCCTGCTGAACAAACATCTTTTTAAGCAAACCTTCTAATTTTTTATCCATAGGATCTTTGAAAGCACAACTATCCTCTATGGGTATAGTGGTGCGTTTGTTTAAAGTGGAAACCGATCCCTCGACCTTGGGGACTGTCTGCCATAAGTCCTTTCTGGGGTCGACCATAGGAAACAATTTTTTAAATATGGGGGGAGGGACGAAAGGAATACCGGGCCTTTCCCATTCTTTATTAACAATGTCCGCCACCCGCTTGGGTATAGGAAAAGCTTCTGGGAGCCCCGGCACCTCTAGGAACTTGTCCATTTTACATAGTTTCTCTGGGATGACCAACTTTTCACAATCATCCAGAGTGGATAATACCTCCTTAAGCAGAATGCGGAGATGTTCCAACTTAAATTTAAATGCAATCACATCAGGTTCAGCCTGTTGAGAAATGTTCCCTGAATCAGTAATTTCTCCCTCAGACAAAACCTCCCTGGCCCCATCAGACTGGGTTAGGGGCCCTTCAGAGATATTAATATCAGCGTCGTCATGCTCTTCAGTATCTAAAACAGAGCAGCCACGCTTACGCTGACAAGGGTTCATTTTGGCTAAAATGTTTTTGACAGAATTATCCATTACAGCCGTTAATTGTTGCATAGTAAGGAGTATTGGCGCGCTAGATGTACTAGGGGCCTCCTGAGTGGGCAAGACTCGTGTAGACGAAGGAGGGAATGATGCAGTACCATGCTTACTCCCCTCACTTGAGGAATCATCTTGGGCATCATTGTCATTATCACATAAATCACATTTATTTAAATGAATAGGAATTCTGGCTTCCCCACATTCAGAACACAGTCTATCTGGTAGTTCAGACATGTTAAACAGGCATAAACTTGATAACAAAGTACAAAAACGTTTTAAAATAAAACCGTTACTGTCACTTTAAATTTTAAACTGAACACACTTTATTACTGCAATTGCGAAAAAACATGAAGGAATTGTTCAAAATTCACCAAATTTTCACCACAGTGTCTTAAAGCCTTAAAAGTATTGCACACCAAATTTGGAAGCTTTAACCCTTAAAATAACGGAACCGGAGCCGTTTTAAACTTTAACCCCTTTACAGTCCCTGGTATCTGCTTTGCTGAGACCCAACCAAGCCCAAAGGGGAATACGATACCAAATGACGCCTTCAGAAAGTCTTTTCTAAGTATCAGAGCTCCTCTCACATGCGACTGCATGCCATGCCTCTCAAAAACAAGTGCGCCACACCGGCGCGAAAATGAGGCTCTGCTTAAGCTTTGGGAAAGCCCCTAAGGAATAAGGTGTCTAATACAGTGCCTGCCGATATTATTATATCAAAAATACCCAGATAAAATGATTCCTCAAGGCTAAATATGTGTTAATAATGAATCGATTTAGCCCAGAAACAGTCTACAGTCTTAATAAGCCCTTGTGAAGCCCTTATTTATGATCGTAATAAACATGGCTTACCGGATCCCATAGGGAAAATGACAGCTTCCAGCATTACATCGTCTTGTTAGAATGTGTCATACCTCAAGCAGCAAGAGACTGCACACTGTTCCCCCAACTGAAGTTAATTGCTCTCAACAGTCCTGTGTGGAACAGCCATGGATTTTAGTTACGGTTGCTAAAATCATTTTCCTCATACAAACAGAAATCTTCATCTCTTTTCTGTTTCTGAGTAAATAGTACATACCAGCACTATTTCAAAATAACAAACTCTTGATTGAATAATAAAAACTACAGTTAAACACTAAAAAACTCTAAGCCATCTCCGTGGAGATGTTGCCTGTACAACGGCAAAGAGAATGACTGGGGTAGGCGGAGCCTAGGAGGGATCATGTGACCAGCTTTGCTGGGCTCTTTGCCATTTCCTGTTGGGGAAGAGAATATCCCACAAGTAAGGATGACGCCGTGGACCGGACACACCTATGTTGGAGAAATGATAATTTAATGAATGTGGTTTAGTGTTTGTTTACTCTTTTATAGCAGGGTCGTTTTTGTATTTTGTTTACTCAAACTTTACACCCACTAACTTAGCAGCTTGCCTCTGTACTTCACACTAAATTATAGACTAATTTTCTGAACTCTCTGTAGCTCTGCTGTTTTATTACTTAAAATGCAGTGCCCCCCCCCCCCTTGTGTGTGTGTGTGTCTCTATCTATCCATCTCTCTCCTTATGTGTTGTTCTCCCCCATGGTCTCTTTCTCTCTCTGTCTCTCTTCCTCCCCCTCTGATTCTCATCCCTTATGTAATGAAAGAATCTATAAGCATAATTTGCAGCATTAAAGTAAAATGTATGTTTTAAACATATTTTAATGGGCATGGATTTCTAGATCTCATAATCAGAGCAAGCATTGTGTTATCTGGCAAGAGTTTCTGTCACAATCCTTTTAGACTAAAATCAGATGTTTACTAAGTTGACCAGTTTTCCAAGACACCATTTAAAGGGACATGAAACCCATATGAAACCCATATGCAAATTTAAATAACTTTCCAATTTACATCTAATATCTAATTTTCTTTATTCTTTTGATGTCCTTTGTTGAAAATCATATCTAAATATGCTCAGTAGCTGCTGATTGGTGGCTGCACATAGATACCTCATGTGATTGGCTCACCCATGTGCATTGCTATTTCTTCAACAAAGGATATCTAAAGAATGAAGGCGTATCCTAGCCACTGCCTCACCATCCTCTGACGTCACTGCACGTCACTGACACACACACACACAATTTTCAGAGAGAAAGGGCTTCTGCTTTGGGGACTGCCTCAGATATTTAAAATAGTGAGATAGCACAAGTGGGCCTTCAACTCCACCGTTCTGCACAGTTCTAGATCACAAAGCTAAGGGGAACACATCAAAAAGCATGTTGCATCCCACTATGGATTAATTTCTAGTCGTGGTGGGGGACGGATGGACTACATTTTGATAAACTAGTGTTAAACTTATTACTGCTATTGTCAGCATGAAATATTGCCTTGTGATAGAGGTTAAGATCTACTGCTACTGGAGACTATCTGATCGATTATTATGGAGAAGTGGCGTGGGTTAAACAACATACTTCTTTTGTCTTTGCCAGAGAGTAAGTTTTTGGTCTTTTGCTTTTAATAATGAACCAAGAAATGAAAAGTATAGTCTGATGTTATGGCCACTTCCCATCTGCAGTTCAAATCGTGAAAAACTTTAGCTTCTGTGCATTTGCGGAGTGTTCCACTTTTTTTTACTGGACTGTTATTCAGATTTTCTATTTGATATGCACATGTTGTCTATTTAGGGCCAGATTACAAGTGGAATAATATTTAACGTTTTCACTCGAGTGCGCCCTGGGGAGCGCTTGTATTACAAGTTGAAAGTAAAAAAAGTTTTCACTATTGCGCTAACCTGTAAAAGGCCAAACCTAGAATATCGTGCTTGGGATAACGTATTACCCCATAGAAGTCAATGGAGCAAAAAGTGGGAGGGGAAAATACACGGCCGCATATTCTCAAGTGCGCTAACCCAACTAAAAATATGAATATTTCCCATTCCAATGTATTCACATAGCACGATATGTTCTATTTATTCATAAATACATATTTCTAAATATAGCATTCTGTCTATCGACTGTGGGAGGATGGCTTGATAGACGCTACTGTGCACACACTATGTGGATGTAAATTGACATGTTGTCTTGTTAAAGGGCCGAAACTTAGACATTGACTTTTAAGAAATTTCTCCAATAAAGCTTGAATTTTAAAATTCCTGTAAGTGCCCATACCTACGAGACTGAAATAAATATATATATATATATATATATATATATATATATATATATATATATATATATATATATATATATGTAAATACATGTATACACATATAAATACATATGTAAAAACACACATATAACCATTTTTAGACGTACTGTATATGTTATGTATATATCTTTATGTTAAAGTTTCCTTTGCCTGTGACACTTTTTTGTTTCTTGAAACCGTTAAACACAGCTGAGGATGCAGTGATCATTGTAACAAACAATTTACATTCAGCTTGTAACATGAGCGTTAAACCCGGCATGCACAAATACACACAATAAACCCTTTTTCGCTTGCGCATATCTGTTAACCAGCCACTCATAATAACATAAATTATGCTTACCTGATAATTTCCTTTCCTTCCGTTGGAAAGAGTCCACAGCTGCATTTATTACTTTTGGGAAATAAGAACCTGGCCACCAGGAAGAGGCAAAGACACCCCAGCCAAAGGCTTAAATACTCCTCCCACTTCCCTCATCCCCCAGTCATTCTGCCGAGGAACAAGGAACAGTAGAAGAAATATCAGGGCGAAAAAAGGTGCCAGAAGAATAAAAAGACGTCCTACGTAGAAAAAGGGTGGGGAGCTGTGGACTCTTTCCAATAAAAGAAAAGGAAATGATCAGGTAAGCATAATTTATGTTTTTCTTCCTAATTGGAAAGAGTCCACAGCTGCATTCATTACTTTTGGGAAAACAATACCCAAGCTAAAGAGGACACTGAATGCCAAAACAGGAGGGTACAATAGACGGCAATTCTGAGCGCTCCAAGGCAGAAACCACTACCCAAAAAACCCTGCTTCGTCTACAGCCAAGAAAACTTTGAAAAGGAAAGACCCCAAGGGCACTGACCCGCAGTTAGTCCAGAAGCCTAGCTAGAGACCGCAAAATCGGACTCAACTGAGCCAACAGTCCTCCAGGAGATACCGTCACCTAACAGGCGGTCCCTCATCAAGGGATAAGGCAAAGAGGAACCGAGGGTGAATCGAAAGGTCACCACAAAATCCATAAAAGGAAAAAACCCAATAGCAAGCCCAGCTCACAAAGACCCAAATAGGTCCTGACCCTCACCAAGGGATAAGGCAAAGAAGAACCGAAGGTAAACCGAAAGGTCACCACAAAATCCATAAAAGGAAAAAACCCAATTGCAAGCCCAGCTCACAAAGACCCAAATACGTCCTGACAGACAAGGGGAGGCTACCCCCAGACCAAGCAGAACCCAGAGGTTTAGGACCAGCCTCGAAACAGAGAAACCTCTCTCTCAACATCGTGCAAAAGCACCAAAAGACAATTGAAGATGGAGTCCTCACATCGTCAGAACTAAGAATCCTATAGTATTGAGACAAAAAAAGAATGTGTAACAGACCCAGACAAAAAACCCTGAGACAAGAACACGCAGCCATCATTAGGATGACACAGAAGATTACTTGCTGAGAAGTAAAAAGCAGCCAGCAAGATAACAGATTGCAAAAGGAGAACTCCCAGAGAGAGGGCACACTTCCAGGCAATCAAAGCCACTAGACCTACACACAAGGCTCCAAAAGGGGAAACACATAACCTCAACGAGACCCACTGCACCCAGAGAGAGGTTACACCCAGAAACCAAAGGTTAATGGTAACCCGGGACCCTCAGCTTGTAAACCCAGGGGGCTAGCTACAATGCCAACCTAGATCCTGAAGATGACAACGCATCTCAGAACCCACTCCCAACCAGGCCAGCCCAAGCATCGGTATGACTTGAAAACAGAAAAGAAGAACCACAACACCAGTCAAAAACGAGTGGAAGAATGGCCACAGCCATCCCAACAGAGCACGGGTGCGAACCTGACTCCTTAGAAACAGACGACAAGGCCGAAGACCCAAAGGAATGTAACAAAAGGCCCACCATAGTCTCGACACAGAGCTAGCAAGACTCCAGATGGAACTTAACCCAGAGAAAAACACCCATCTCTGAAAGGTTAACTCTCAGTTCCAACCTCCTGAATCCAAGAGAAGCCCTAGAAAAATGACCACACCTCCATAAGAAGGAGAATAAGCCTCCCACCCTATGAAAAGGGATGGGATCAAAAAGGAAGAGCACCTGACCCATTCACCTGTAGAGCAGTGAATCCATAAGGTTACCACAGTTAGCTGACCAAAGGAAACCGGCCATAAAGGCGTAAGTCCAGCCCAATGAGCATCGGCACTCAGACAACCTGGCCAACCGTGACCAGGTCAATTAGTCCAAGTAAAAGGACATAACCCAAGTTCCCAGGAACTAGGGAACCCCAAACCAGCCCTAGAGTCAAAAAGTCCAGCAACAACTCCACAAAAGAAAACACTGAGCGAAGCCTCAACAACTGGAAGCACCAGGGAGAAAACAGATCTGAGCCCCCAATTGTTTAAACAAACAATATCTGAGAACTTAACACCCCGTCTGATATAAAAAACCAGACCACAGGGAGATATCAATGCAATATCCAGATCAACCCAGATAACGAGATAAGTTGCAAGCCCCGACCCAAGGAAGAGACCAGCCCTTGCCATAGTCCAATGTTCCAAAGGAGCTAAGGTGTTAAAAGTCATACAACTAGAGCCCATAGACTCTCTAACAGCCCCAGGACAACAAGGAGGGTTACCCCGAGACCAAAATCACTTAAGCAAAGGCTGGTCTCCGCATCACCTCTATACAATCAGAGGATCATAGAGTGAAAAGGACGCAAAGTATCCCCAGCTCCGAGCACAGCCCAAGGAGACCACGCCCAGTGCCCCTAACAGGGAACGACCATATCCCTGAGGGGAACCCAGGTCCCTAAAAGGAGACCTAACTCACGTGGAGACAACAGAGGAAGACCAAAATATGTCATAAAAAACAGCTAGACAGTACACAGTCAATGTGCAATAGCTGCAGCTGGTCACATTCTGCAACCCATCTGCTGCAAGGCAGCTGAACTACCCAATAAACTACTAGCTGCTGAGAACTAAGTCCAGAAGGACAATTCCCAGGGCCTCAAAAGAAAAAAGGCCAAATCACCCAACTCGGCGGCAAGAGGGCGCAAGCCCACCAACTCTTCACTACATGAGAAGGAGCTCTAGGGTCTGACAACCCCAGACACAAGAGAGAGATGCAGCAGAACTCCACTGACCCAGTCATCCAAAATGAAGGCTATAAGGACTGAGACAATCCTTCCGGTCCTCTAGAATGCGTAGTTGAACACAGAGGATAACATGAGCACTCTGAGCCTCTACCGAACCAGCCAAGCAGAGCGGCGCCACGTGTCAGCTACAGCTCCCAGACAGAACTGAACCCAAACAGGACCAGCCTGCAATCCGGTTCCTAACCGTCAAGCCACATAAATCCTCCCTCAGACAGACATCCTATAGGATGAAAATAAAATACAAGGCAACCCGTAGGTTAACATCCAAAAAGAAACAGGCCTACCGCAGGACCAGCCAAACAGAGCTCTGATCGTCCAAAAAAACTGGAAAAGATCTCAATGCATGGACAATCAGGAGATTACATCATCCCCACATGTCTAATGAGGTGCGCCATTCGAAGAGCAGACTCAGTTTTCCTGTATTCGATAAGGATAGGGTCGTTCAATAACTGAAAAAAAACATGTCTGAGTAACACGAAAAGGCGCGCAATTCTGTATGAAAGGCACAACACTTAGGGACAGTCGCACCTGCAGGGAACTGTACAGTCCAAGGTGGAATACCCGGGACAAAAGGAGAAGGGAAGGCACCACCCTGTCGTCAAACTCAATTCAATTTAGGAAATAAAGGTTCATCAGGCAATATGACCTCTGGAACCCCTGAATTCGCCAAAAACTTCCTTTAGAAGAAGCGCAAATTCCTAAAACTAAAGTCTGGTCCCTCCGCAGCTGGACGTTGAGAGGCAGCAGACTGACCCAGAAAGTTCATACTCTGAAGCCTCAGAAAGAACTTCATCCTTGCATAACCCTATCAGTTAAAATCAAAAATGATTTTATGTACTCTGGGAAAGAGTGCAATATGTAACATTTCGCTTAGCAGGGCGAGGTAAAGCATTAAGGCCGTAGACACTGCCATCTGAACTGCGCAGTAACGTCTGGAGAAAAAAGGCCCCCTCCAGATGGGGGATCAGCAATGCTATGGGAAAACTGCATGTGTATAGAAATAACAATGTAAGGTACGCACTTCACTGAACGACAACTCCTCAGAGGTGGATGGCTCCGTGATATTAAACATGTTTGATATTATCACATTATCAAGGCATATGGAACATAATTGAGAGGGGGAACTAGGGCCTTGCTCTTTAGGAATAGAGGGAGTGCCCTCTAAAGAAATTGAATCCTCAATCACTAGTGCAATAACCGGAGAACTAGACTAGAGAGATAAATTATCCTTTTTTTTTTTTTTTTTAAATAAAATAACAGCACCTCTATACCCCAATGGCTGGGGCACTCACCATCTCCTATGACCCAGACAGTACAGAGATGTATGACTCCTCTCTGATAGTCACGAAGGAGGGAATGAATCACATACTGCACAATGCAGGACCATCCCTGCTATGCGAGAAAGTGCACCAAGCTTGTAAGCTGCATGGCTCTCAAAGTGAAAGTGAAACCTGTATATTCCATAACAGCCTAAAAGCCCATAACATCTCACACATAAGCAGCATAAAATAAAATAAACATATAAGATTATTATTCCTACCGTTCAATAATCCCCCTAAGGAGATATTAACCCTTGATTCTATAAAGATAAAAGGCGCCACACTGTGACCCTGTCTTCTGTGTTAACATTATGTAATAAAAAATTAAAGATCTTACCAGAATCTACACCGTGGAGCAGGAACACGACCCTTCAAGTGTGACAGGTCGTAGCATCGCTCCTGACATGGACTTGAGAGAAAAAGCAGTCTGCGAAGATCGTCAAGGACGATTGCTATAGGAGCTGTTAATATGAGTCGGGATTGTGTTGCAAAAGAGAACTCTCCCTGCATCTCCGGACTCTAACTTTCACCCAGGACCTCACTGAGAAGCTTATATGGCTACTTAAAACTCCTGTCCCTTGCGAAGAGTAGTACCCTCCATAAGAGACAAAACAAATTCTGACACTTCTCTGCCAACCTCCTGGGACGACAGGCAAAGAATGACTGGGGGATAAGGGAAGTGGGAGGAGTATTAAAGCCTTTGGCTGGGGTGTCTTTGCTGGTGGCCACGTTCTTATTTCCCAAAAGTAATTAATGCAGCTGTGGACTCTTTCCATTAGGAAGAAAATGGCCCTTAATGTTCAGAATTTGATGCTTATTGTAATTCCTTACTTTGTAATGCAGTGCCATTTAAGAAGAGAACCCTTACCCTCTATCAAAAAATAAAAGTTGATCCTGCTGTGAACCACTAGTTGCCTTTAGTAATGGATCCTCTTGTTTAATGAAATCTGTCATAGTAGCAGATTGAGGGGTCATCTATAGCAACTTTTAATACTTATCATAAGTAATAAATAATAGTGAAATTATACTGATAACAGTATTAATGGAAATTACAGTTCATCAGCTTGTGAATTCTATTGTCCATAGTAGCAAATTGGTTTTCTCTCAAGAAGTTTATATGAGCTCTTGTAGAGCCATTAATTTGTTTCAATACTTACATGTGTCTTATAATGTCAAACAGGATACATATTATTATATAGCCTTATTTTTTTACTTTGAGTTTAGATAATACATTTTTTGTCCCACCCTATCTTATTAAACAAATATGATGCAAATGTGCTTAGTAGTTAACAATCACACTCATATCAGAAATATACCAAACTAGTATCACCCCATGTATCTTGCTACGTAACTATGAACATGTATTGGTTACATAGCTTTAATATTCAATGTTAATTTGTTCTAGTTATTGACTGCCTGATAGTATGTTGTAGGTGAATTTGCACATGGGGTTCTATCAGTTACCATGTTAAATAGAACATTGTCTTAGCATATATATTAAGAGGCATATATCTGCTTTTAACTCCATTACCTAGATTTGCGAGGTCACAGGCTTAGTGTACACATTTACTACAAAATCAACTTATAAGATACAATAATTATATTATAAATGCTTCCTAGCCTTTAAGGAATGCTAAATAACCTGGCTTATATCATAACTGTTGCGCCGCACCGCTCTAGCTGCTGCTTGGGGGGAGTCGGCTCCTCTCTGCGTGCGGCGGTGACGTCATCGCCACAGGCTTCCTCCTGCAGAAGCCGGTCTGGATCTTCTGTGGCGCGAATCCTGCACCTATGTAAGTAACTTCAGTCCTACCTATCACTGCCCAAGTATAGGTGTTACTTACTGTTCTCCTGGGTGTTATTGATTCGTATGCTGGATTGTTATTTTGTTGCTGACCCCTGCTTGTCTGACCACTCTGCCTCTTTAACCCTTAACTGCTGGATTGATACTGCTGCTGAACTTTGCTTGTCTGACCACTCTGCCTCTTTAACCCTTAACTGCTGGATTGATACTGCTGCTGAACTCTGCTTGTCTGACCACTCTACCTGTTAATCCCAATCTGCCCTGGATTGCCTCACTGTTGCCAAACCCTGCCTGCCTATCTTAGTGGTTTACCCCTGGACTACCTTACTGTTGCCGAACCCTGCCTGCCTGACCATTCTAGTGGTTTACCCCTGGACTGCCTTACTGTTGCCGAACCCTGCCTGACCACCCTATTGGTTTGTCTTTGGTTTCCTGCCTGTTGTCGCCAAGGACTGTCCTGCCTGTGGTGAGTGCCACAGGGAGATATCAATGCAATATCCAGATCAACCCAGATAACGAGATAAGTTGCAAGCCCCGACCCAAGGAAGAGACCAGCCCTTGCCATAGTCCAATGTTCCAAAGGAGCTAAGGTGTTAAAAGTCATACAACTAGAGCCCATAGACTCTCTAACAGCCCCAGGACAACAAGGAGGGTTACCCCGAGACCAAAATCACTTAAGCAAAGGCTGGTCTCCGCATCACCTCTATACAATCAGAGGATCATAGAGTGAAAAGGACGCAAAGTATCCCCAGCTCCGAGCACAGCCCAAGGAGACCACGCCCAGTGCCCCTAACAGGGAACGACCATATCCCTGAGGGGAACCCAGGTCCCTAAAAGGAGACCTAACTCACGTGGAGACAACAGAGGAAGACCAAAATATGTCATAAAAAACAGCTAGACAGTACACAGTCAATGTGCAATAGCTGCAGCTGGTCACATTCTGCAACCCATCTGCTGCAAGGCAGCTGAACTACCCAATAAACTACTAGCTGCTGAGAACTAAGTCCAGAAGGACAATTCCCAGGGCCTCAAAAGAAAAAAGGCCAAATCACCCAACTCGGCGGCAAGAGGGCGCAAGCCCACCAACTCTTCACTACATGAGAAGGAGCTCTAGGGTCTGACAACCCCAGACACAAGAGAGAGATGCAGCAGAACTCCACTGACCCAGTCATCCAAAATGAAGGCTATAAGGACTGAGACAATCCTTCCGGTCCTCTAGAATGCGTAGTTGAACACAGAGGATAACATGAGCACTCTGAGCCTCTACCGAACCAGCCAAGCAGAGCGGCGCCACGTGTCAGCTACAGCTCCCAGACAGAACTGAACCCAAACAGGACCAGCCTGCAATCCGGTTCCTAACCGTCAAGCCACATAAATCCTCCCTCAGACAGACATCCTATAGGATGAAAATAAAATACAAGGCAACCCGTAGGTTAACATCCAAAAAGAAACAGGCCTACCGCAGGACCAGCCAAACAGAGCTCTGATCGTCCAAAAAAACTGGAAAAGATCTCAATGCATGGACAATCAGGAGATTACATCATCCCCACATGTCTAATGAGGTGCGCCATTCGAAGAGCAGACTCAGTTTTCCTGTATTCGATAAGGATAGGGTCGTTCAATAACTGAAAAAAAACATGTCTGAGTAACACGAAAAGGCGCGCAATTCTGTATGAAAGGCACAACACTTAGGGACAGTCGCACCTGCAGGGAACTGTACAGTCCAAGGTGGAATACCCGGGACAAAAGGAGAAGGGAAGGCACCACCCTGTCGTCAAACTCAATTCAATTTAGGAAATAAAGGTTCATCAGGCAATATGACCTCTGGAACCCCTGAATTCGCCAAAAACTTCCTTTAGAAGAAGCGCAAATTCCTAAAACTAAAGTCTGGTCCCTCCGCAGCTGGACGTTGAGAGGCAGCAGACTGACCCAGAAAGTTCATACTCTGAAGCCTCAGAAAGAACTTCATCCTTGCATAACCCTATCAGTTAAAATCAAAAATGATTTTATGTACTCTGGGAAAGAGTGCAATATGTAACATTTCGCTTAGCAGGGCGAGGTAAAGCATTAAGGCCGTAGACACTGCCATCTGAACTGCGCAGTAACGTCTGGAGAAAAAAGGCCCCCTCCAGATGGGGGATCAGCAATGCTATGGGAAAACTGCATGTGTATAGAAATAACAATGTAAGGTACGCACTTCACTGAACGACAACTCCTCAGAGGTGGATGGCTCCGTGATATTAAACATGTTTGATATTATCACATTATCAAGGCATATGGAACATAATTGAGAGGGGGAACTAGGGCCTTGCTCTTTAGGAATAGAGGGAGTGCCCTCTAAAGAAATTGAATCCTCAATCACTAGTGCAATAACCGGAGAACTAGACTAGAGAGATAAATTATCCTTTTTTTTTTTTTTTTTTAAATAAAATAACAGCACCTCTATACCCCAATGGCTGGGGCACTCACCATCTCCTATGACCCAGACAGTACAGAGATGTATGACTCCTCTCTGATAGTCACGAAGGAGGGAATGAATCACATACTGCACAATGCAGGACCATCCCTGCTATGCGAGAAAGTGCACCAAGCTTGTAAGCTGCATGGCTCTCAAAGTGAAAGTGAAACCTGTATATTCCATAACAGCCTAAAAGCCCATAACATCTCACACATAAGCAGCATAAAATAAAATAAACATATAAGATTATTATTCCTACCGTTCAATAATCCCCCTAAGGAGATATTAACCCTTGATTCTATAAAGATAAAAGGCGTCACACTGTGACCCTGTCTTCTGTGTTAACATTATGTAATAAAAAATTAAAGATCTTACCAGAATCTACACCGTGGAGCAGGAACACGACCCTTCAAGTGTGACAGGTCGTAGCATCGCTCCTGACATGGACTTGAGAGAAAAAGCAGTCTGCGAAGATCGTCAAGGACGATTGCTATAGGAGCTGTTAATATGAGTCGGGATTGTGTTGCAAAAGAGAACTCTCCCTGCATCTCCGGACTCTAACTTTCACCCAGGACCTCACTGAGAAGCTTATATGGCTACTTAAAACTCCTGTCCCTTGCGAAGAGTAGTACCCTCCATAAGAGACAAAACAAATTCTGACACTTCTCTGCCAACCTCCTGGGACGACAGGCAAAGAATGACTGGGGGATAAGGGAAGTGGGAGGAGTATTAAAGCCTTTGGCTGGGGTGTCTTTGCTGGTGGCCACGTTCTTATTTCCCAAAAGTAATTAATGCAGCTGTGGACTCTTTCCATTAGGAAGAAAATGGCCCTTAATGTTCAGAATTTGATGCTTATTGTAATTCCTTACTTTGTAATGCAGTGCCATTTAAGAAGAGAACCCTTACCCTCTATCAAAAAATAAAAGTTGATCCTGCTGTGAACCACTAGTTGCCTTTAGTAATGGATCCTCTTGTTTAATGAAATCTGTCATAGTAGCAGATTGAGGGGTCATCTATAGCAACTTTTAATACTTATCATAAGTAATAAATAATAGTGAAATTATACTGATAACAGTATTAATGGAAATTACAGTTCATCAGCTTGTGAATTCTATTGTCCATAGTAGCAAATTGGTTTTCTCTCAAGAAGTTTATATGAGCTCTTGTAGAGCCATTAATTTGTTTCAATACTTACATGTGTCTTATAATGTCAAACAGGATACATATTATTATATAGCCTTATTTTTTTACTTTGAGTTTAGATAATACATTTTTTGTCCCACCCTATCTTATTAAACAAATATGATGCAAATGTGCTTAGTAGTTAACAATCACACTCATATCAGAAATATACCAAACTAGTATCACCCCATGTATCTTGCTACGTAACTATGAACATGTATTGGTTACATAGCTTTAATATTCAATGTTAATTTGTTCTAGTTATTGACTGCCTGATAGTATGTTGTAGGTGAATTTGCACATGGGGTTCTATCAGTTACCATGTTAAATAGAACATTGTCTTAGCATATATATTAAGAGGCATATATCTGCTTTTAACTCCATTACCTAGATTTGCGAGGTCACAGGCTTAGTGTACACATTTACTACAAAATCAACTTATAAGATACAATAATTATATTATAAATGCTTCCTAGCCTTTAAGGAATGCTAAATAACCTGGCTTATATCATAACTGTTGCGCCGCACCGCTCTAGCTGCTGCTTGGGGGGAGTCGGCTCCTCTCTGCGTGCGGCGGTGACGTCATCGCCACAGGCTTCCTCCTGCAGAAGCCGGTCTGGATCTTCTGTGGCGCGAATCCTGCACCTATGTAAGTAACTTCAGTCCTACCTATCACTGCCCAAGTATAGGTGTTACTTACTGTTCTCCTGGGTGTTATTGATTCGTATGCTGGATTGTTATTTTGTTGCTGACCCCTGCTTGTCTGACCACTCTGCCTCTTTAACCCTTAACTGCTGGATTGATACTGCTGCTGAACTTTGCTTGTCTGACCACTCTGCCTCTTTAACCCTTAACTGCTGGATTGATACTGCTGCTGAACTCTGCTTGTCTGACCACTCTACCTGTTAATCCCAATCTGCCCTGGATTGCCTCACTGTTGCCAAACCCTGCCTGCCTATCTTAGTGGTTTACCCCTGGACTACCTTACTGTTGCCGAACCCTGCCTGCCTGACCATTCTAGTGGTTTACCCCTGGACTGCCTTACTGTTGCCGAACCCTGCCTGACCACCCTATTGGTTTGTCTTTGGTTTCCTGCCTGTTGTCGCCAAGGACTGTCCTGCCTGTGGTGAGTGCCATATATCATCTTGCAAACCTACTCTGCTCTGGGATATTCCCTATCATTCCGTCTCGACACCGGATAACAAGACTACTGGCCGAGTTCGGTCTGATAGAGGAGTATCCCACGAGCATTACATTAACTAGCTATACATCTGTTATAGGTTTAATGTTATTAGTAATATGGCCAAAGAGTGCCCTTATTATAACTACCACTTGACATAAAATTAGCATTAGCATAGGTTCGAGATAGTATTGTGAAATAATATTGCATGAGGGACTTCTTGAATTCTATAAAGGTTGATACTGTGAAGATGGAGAGGGAGCTAAATAAGAATTGGGGAGTCTAGTGGAATCTTGGGTGTTACCAAATCTCAAAACCAACTGCTAAGTCACCCTCATGTTATTAAGCTCTTTGGAATAGATATACAAACAAATTCTTATTGAACCCAACGTACAAACTGCAGCACCCAAACTATGCCAGAGGTAATTGTTACTACAATATTTCTGGTGATGCATACCTTCAGCATGTTTAGCAACTACATACATGAAAACACACCTTATAGCAAGAGTAAAATATGGTGTAGGATCACTTATGCTTTGGGGCTCATGTTAAGATTGATAACAAAACTAATTCTATTAAATACTAGGATAATGGAGGTCAAAACAATATTGCCTCTGCAATAATGTTTTTCCACTTGGCCATAGGTGGACATGTCAACAAGCCAATGACCCCAAACATACTTTAAATACCATAGAAATAGTTAAATAAACATAAAATCAATGTATTACAATGGTAATCTATGTTTCTGTACTTAAAATAATTTGAAACCCTTTAGTCTAAAACCCCCCCTCCATAAACTAAAGACTACCAGGGATCTTGAAATGTGCTGCTTTGAAAAGTGCGTAAAGATCTCTCCAAACATGTGGTAATCTTGTCAGCCTTTACAGGAAGATGTTCAGTGCCATTATCTATCACAGGGGAGGCTTTTCAAAAATGGATTGTGGACGAGTTCATCTAGATACCATGAATGTTGAATTTGATACATCATATGGTCTTATTTTTCAAAGTTTTATTTGGTAAGGATGCTTATTTAAACAAGTACAAAAAATGTAATTATTAAATATTTTTATTTTTTATTTAATAGCTGAAATTCAAAACTACAAAAATAAATAAAAAATATTCTGATAAAGTGTTAAACACAAGAACAGGGTAAAGGCAAAAAGTAAAAAAATAAATAAACCACTCTAATGATACAGAATAGTTTATTTTACAATTTTTGGATAGCATACAGTACAATGTGTTTTTCAAGCTTAATGAACCGCCTTCTGCTAACAAACAAATATCAACATTCCATATACAGCAACCATTCAAATGGTTTGCTGCTTTGATACTTTCTGCATGTCGACAGCGATAGCAGCTACAAGGCATTTCCTTCAGCAACTTATGCCTGGATATTAGTTTAATAAGTAAAGGCACACCTAATTATCCTCCAGAGTACCAGGCAGCAAGATGTGAGAAATGACAGTACGAATTATGACACAGAAAAGAACAGAGTTAATTGTCTAGATCATTTGTTCATGACATTTGCAAGATAAAAAGAGCTTCATATCAAATTCTCTGTCATAGGTATTTGCAATAGAGAACACATTCTAGTTTGAATACTGAAAAAAAGCAACTTCTACATAAAATAAGTTCGTTTTAATAGAATAACTAAATTAAATAAAGTATACTTACTAATAATTGTCAATCAAAACACTGGAACCAATGGCACTACTTTGAAACACTCTCCCTTATGTCTTTCTATTTACAACAAATAATATATTATGTCTAGGTTATACAAGGATGTTGTGCAGTATACCAACTCATTACTAACTTCCAAGGGGAAAAAAAAGGAAAAGAAACCCTTTATAGCAGTACACTTATAGCACTCTAATTTATAGATGCAAGACTAGAAATTAGTATTAAAACTTAAAGGTACACTAAACCCAATTTTTTTTCTTTCATGATTTAGATAAAGCATGCAATTTTAAACAACTTTCTAATTTACTCCTATTATCAATTTTTATTCATTCTCTTGCTATCTTTATTTGAAAAATCAGGAATCTAAGCTTAGGAGGGGGCCCATTTTTGTTTAAGCACCCGGGCTAGCGCTTGCTGATTGGTGGCTACATTTAGCAAAATGCATAATGGGGGTGGAATTAGGGATTGTACAAAGTGAAAAAATGGAGCACCGAGTTCAACGGAGGATAAAAAGAGATACTTTATTTGAAACAAACAAACACATTTTCAGGGTCCAGTGACCCCCGGGGCTAAAAACTGAGTTAAATGTAGAAAATAGAGATACTGGCTAGTGGAATTAGGGATACCTTTTTTTAAAATGGGAAAAGTTTAGCCATTCTACAATATTTACAAAGGTCCTCTACCAACTCAACAGTCAGCAGGAGTGGTCTCAGAACTACAAGAGTTTCATAAGGTCTTCAACTTTCTTGTTAATCAATCTAAATCAGAGTTTGTCAATGTCTCTCTTCCCCCTCTCCATAATACAGAAGTAATTAGCTCTATTTGTCCATTTCAATGGTGTTCTACATCAGTGAAATATTTAGGAGTGTATTTAGCCACCTCTATTGAGACAATATATAAATTAAACTAGTCCTAAAGTCCGTTAACACGGGCCATTTTTTTGCAGTACAGCGGACCCACCCCTTGCTCTCTCTCTCTCCCCCCTCTCTTTTGCTCTCTCTCTCCCCCCTCTCTTTTGCTCTCTCTCTCTCCCCCCTCTCTTTTGCGCTCTCTCCCCTCTCTTTTGCGCTCTCTCCCCTCTCTTTTGCACTCTCTCCCCTCTCTTTTGCACTCTCTCTCGCTCCACCTCTCTTTTGCTCTCTTTCTCTAATCCCTCTCTTTTACGCTCTCTCTCCCCCTCTCTTTTGCGCTCTCTCTCCCCCCCCTTTTGCGCGCTCTCTCTCACCCCTCTCTTTTGCGCTCTCTCTCTCCCCCCTCTCTTTTGCGCTCTCTCACTTGCCCCTCTCTTTTGTGCTCTCTCTCTCCCCCCTCTCTTTTGCTCTGTCTCTCTCCCATTTGTTTTGCTCTCTCTCCATCCCTCTCTTTTGCTCTTTCTATCCATACATCTCTTTTGCTCTCTCTCTCCCCCCCCTCTCTTTTGTTCTGTCTCTCTCCATTCTCTTTTGCTCTCTCTCTCCATCCCTATCTTTTGCTCTCTCCGCCTCTCTATTGCTCTCTCTCCCCCTCTCTTCCCACTATTTTGCTCTTTCCCCTCCTTTTAGCTCTCTCTCCCCCCTCTTTTGCTCTTCCCCTCTCTCCCTCTATTTTGCTCTCTCTCTCTTTCCCCCTCTCTTTTGCTCTCTCTCTCCCCCCTCTCTTCCCTCTATTTTTCTCTTACCCCTCTCTTTTGCTCTTTCCCCTCTATTTTGCTCTCCCTCCCCCTCTCTTCTGCTCTTCCCCCTCTCTTTAGTTCTTTCCCATCTCTTTTTGTCTCTCCCCCTCTATTTCTCTCCCCTCTCTCTCTCGCCGACTGCGCCCAACCACGCCCCAAACATGTCTGACCATGCCCGACCACGCTCCCGCCAAGCCACGCCGCCCACTTTCGCCCCACCCCCGCAAACAGCATGTCTTGTAAGGCCAGGTGTGTTTGTCCTGTGCTGTCTCTACTGCGCATGACAGCTTCGGACAAACACACTTGGCCTTTTATATTATAGGATGATATTTCTATAAAACAAGCTATTATTAGAGACCTCTCTTTGTAGCAGTCAAAAAAACTGACTTGGCTAGGTCACATTTAAGGTATTAAAATGAACGTTTTCCCTTGGATATTGTATATATTGCAGACAGTGCTGATTCCCCTTCCTAATAATTACATCCAGTGTGTACAAAGGGCATTTAGTGACTTTATATGGGGCAGTGGACATCCTAACAGTAACAGTACAGGCTATTCAACTCCCTAGAACACAAGGCGATCTAGGTGTACCAATTTAGAATAATATAGGGATGCCATTTTCCTTAGCAGAATACTGGCTTGGTATACACAATATGGCCACAAGCTATGGATCCCTTTAGAGCATTCCTTGTGTAATGTTGATCATTTGGGTAGGCGGTGTTGGCATCCATCACCTAACTGATTCTATTCTTTGATTGCCAATCCTATTAAAAAATAATGGATTGTCCTCCTCAAAGGATATATCATTGGCCTAGCGCAGCATCTTTCTCCTGGATCACCGCCGCTATTACCTGAAGATCTAGACAGGGCGCATAGGGCATTACGCCCTCTTCCTAAGCCCCCACTTCCCCCACGGGATATCATTGTCCGATTCCTAAGATTTTTATCCAAAGAGGACATATGGCAGGCAGCAAGGTCCCAAAAGTCCATATCCTTCAGGGGCCATTCCCTCCAGATATACCAAGACCTCAGCCCCTACACGGTACAGAGACGCAAGGAGGTTAAATTTATCACCAGCGCTCTACAAGATCACCGCATTAAATATTGTTGGGGTTTTCCCTTTAGTCTGATAATTAATCACAATGGTTCACAAATTATTTATAAAGACTTTAACGACCTTGACCAACTCTCCAGAGCTCTTAACATTCCATTCAACAACCCATTGGATCCACCCGTCTTGGGCCCACCCCAAGCCGAGGAGCCAGGGCCTTCACGCCCATTGGGACAAAGACCGCAATGGCAAAAAGTTCAACCCAAAAGAAGAAAAATGGACAACTAACCGCCTAAAAACAGAATTTATGCTTACCTGATAAATTACTTTCTCCAACGGTGTGTCCGGTCCACGGCGTCATCCTTACTTGTGGGAATATCTCTTCCCCAACAGGAAATGGCAAAGAGTCCCAGCAAAGCTGGCCATATAGTCCCTCCTAGGCTCCGCCCACCCCAGTCATTCGACCGACGGACAGGAGGAAAAATATAGGAGAAACCATATGGTACCATGGTGACTGTAGTTAGAGAAAATAATTCATCAGACCTTATTGAAAAACCAGGGCGGGCCGTGGACCGGACACACCGTTGGAGAAAGTAATTTATCAGGTAAGCATAAATTCTGTTTTCTCCAACATTGGTGTGTCCGGTCCACGGCGTCATCCTTACTTGTGGGAACCAATACCAAAGCTTTAGGACACGGATGAAGGGAGGGAACCAATACCAAAGCTTTAGGACACGGATGAAGGGAGGGTTGCAAAACCTTTCTCCCAAAAATAGCCCCCGAAGAAGCAAAAGTATCAAATTTGTAAAATTTGGCAAAAGTGTGCAGTGAAGACCAAGTCGCTGCCTTACATATGTGGTTAACAGAAGCCTCGTTCTTGAAGGCCCATGTGGAAGCCACAGCCCTAGTGGAGTGAGCTGTGATTCTTTCAGGAGGCTGCCGTCCGGCAGTCTCATAAGCCAAACGGATGATGCTTTTAAGCCAAAAGGAAAGAGAGGTAGAAGTCACTTTTTGACCTCTCCTTTTACCAGAATAGACAACAAACAAAGAAGATGTTTGTCTGAAATCTTTTGTAGCCTCTAAATAGAATTTTAGAGCACGGACTACGTCCAAATTGTGTAACAAACGTTCCTTCTTTGAAACTGGATTCGGACATAAAGAAGGTACAACTATCTCCTGGTTAATATTCTTGTTAGAAACAACCTTTGGAAGAAAACCAGGCTTAGTACGCAAAACCACCTTATCTGCATGGAACACCAGATAGGGCGGAGAACACTGCAGAGCAGATAACTCTGAAACTCTTCTAGCAGAAGAAATAGCAACCAAAAACAAAACTTTCCAAGATGGTAACTTAATATCTATGGAATGTAAAGGTTCAAACGGAACCCCTTGAAGAACTGAAAGAACTAGATTTAGACTCCAGGGAGGAGTCAAAGGTCTGTAAACAGGCTTGATCCTAACCAGAGCCTGAACAAATGCTTGAACATCTGGCACAGCTGCCAGTCTTTTGTGTAGTAAGACAGATAAAGCAGAGATCTGTCCCTTTAGAGAACTTGCAGATAATCCTTTCTCCAAACCTTCTTGTAGAAAGGAGAGAATCTTAGGAATTTTTATCTTATTCCATGGGAATCCTTTGGATTCACACCAACAGATATATCTTTTCCATATTTTATGGTAAATCTTTCTAGTTACCGGTTTTCTGGCCTGAACCAGAGTATCTATCACAGAATCTGAAAACCCACGCTTTGATAGAATCAAGCGTTCAATCTCCAAGCCGTCAGCTGGAGGGAGACCAGATTTGGATGTTCGAATGGACCCTGAACAAGAAGGTCCTGTCTCAAAGGTAGCTTCCATGGTGGAACCGATGACATATTCACCAGGTCTGCATACCAAGTCCTGCGTGGCCACGCAGGAGCTATCAAGATCACTGAGGCCCTCTCCTGTTTGATCCTGGCTACCAGCCTGGGAATGAGAGGAAACGGTGGAAATACATAAGCTAGGTTGAAGGTCCAAGGTGCTACTAGTGCATCTACTAGAGTCGCCTTGGGATCCCTGGATCTGGACCCGTAGCAAGGAACCTTGAAGTTCTGACGAGACGCCATCAGATCCATGTCTGGAATGCCCCATAATTGAGTTAGTTGGGCAAAGATCTCCGGGTGGAGTTCCCACTCCCCCGGATGGAATGTCAGACGACTCAGATAATCCACTTCCCAGTTTTCCACACCTGGGATGTGGATCGCAGATAGGTGGCAGGAGTGATCCTCCGCCCATTGAATTATTTTGGTCACTTCTTTCATCGCCAGGGAACTCCTTGTTCCCCCCTGATGATTGATATACGCAACGGTCGTCATGTTGTCTGATTGGAATCTTATGAATCTGGCCTTTGCTAGCTGAGGCCAAGCCCTGAGAGCATTGAAGATCGCTCTTAGTTCCAGAATGTTTATCGGGAGAAGAGACTCTTCCCGAGACCATAGTCCCTGAGCTTTCAGGGATTCCCAGACCGCGCCCCAGCCCACTAGACTGGCGTCGGTCGTGACAATGACCCACTCTGGTCTGCGGAAGCTCATTCCCTGGGATAGATGGTCCAGGGTCAGCCACCAACGGAGTGAATCTCTGGTCTTCTGATCTACTTGAATCATTGGAGACAAGTCTGTATAGTCCCCATTCCACTGTTTGAGCATGCACAGTTGTAATGGTCTTAGATGAATTTGTGCAAAAGGAACTATGTCCATTGCTGCAACCATCAACCCTACTACTTCCATGCACTGCGCTATGGAAGGACGTGGAACCGAATGAAGAACTTGACAAGTGCTTAGAAGTTTTGACTTTCTGACCTCTGTCAGAAAAATCTTCATTTCTAAGGAATCTATTATTGTTCCCAAGAAGGGAACTCTTGTTGACGGAGACAGAGAACTTTTTTCTATGTTCACCTTCCATCCGTGTGATCTGAGAAAGGCCAGAACGATGTCTGTATGAGCCTTTGCTTTTGACAGGGACGACGCTTGTATTAGAATGTCGTCCAAGTAAGGTACTACTGCAATGCCCCTCGGTCTTAGAACCGCTAGAAGGGACCCTAGTACCTTTGTGAAAATCCTTGGAGCAGTGGCTAACCCGAATGGGAGGGCCACAAACTGGTAAAGTTTGTCCAGAAATGTGAACCTTAGGAACTGATGATGTTCTTTGTGGATAGGAATATGTAGGTACGCATCCTTTAGATCCACGGTAGTCATAAATTGACCTTCCTGGATAGTGGGTAGAATCGTTCGAATGGTTTCCATCTTGAATGATGGTACCCTGAGAAATTTGTTTAGGATCTTCAAATCCAAAATTGGTCTGAAAGTTCCCTCTTTTTTGGGAACTACGAACAGATTGAATATCACTCCCATCTTTAACAGGTCTTCTACACAATGTAAGAATGCCTGTCTCTTTATTTGGTTTAAGGATAAGTGAGACATGTGGAACCTTCCCCTCTGGGGTAGTTCCCTGAATTCCAGAAGATAACCCTGAGAAACTATTTCTAGTGCCCAGGGATCCTGAACATCTCTTGCCCAAGCCTGAGCAAAGAGAGAGAGTCTGCCCCCTACTAGATCCGGTCCCGGATCGGGGGCTACTCCTTCATGCTGTTTTGTTAGCAACAGCAGGCTTCTTGGCCTGCTTACCCTTGTTCCAGCCTTGCATCGGTTTCCAGGCTGGTTTGGGTTGTGAGGCATTACCCTCTTGCTTAGAGGATGCAGAATTAGAGGCCGGTCCGTTCCTGAAATTGCGAAAGTAACGAAAATTAGACTTATTCTTGGCCTTGAAAGGCCTATCTTGTGGAAGGGCGTGGCCCTTTCCCCCAGTGATGTCTGAGATAATCTCTTTCAATTCTGGTCCAAATAGAGTTTTACCTTTGAAAGGGATGTTAAGCAATTTTGTCTTGGATGACACATCCGCTGACCAAGACTTTAGCCAAAGCGCTCTGCGCGCCACGATTGCAAACCCTGAATTTTTCGCCGCTAATCTAGCTAATTGCAAAGCGGCATCTAAAATAAAAGAGTTAGCCAACTTAAGTGCGTGAACTCTGTCCATAACCTCCTCATATGGAGTCTCTCTACTGAGCGACTTTTCTAGTTCCTCGAACCAGAACCACGCTGCTGTAGTGACAGGAACAATGCACGAAATGGGTTGTAGAAGGTAACCTTGCTGTACAAAAATCTTTTTAAGCAAACCCTCCAATTTTTTATCCATAGGATCTTTGAAAGCACAACTATCCTCGATAGGAATAGTAGTGCGCTTGTTTAGAGTAGAAACTGCCCCCTCGACCTTAAGGACTGTCTGCCATAAGTCCTTTCTGGGGTCGACCATAGGAAATAATTTCTTAAATATAGGGGGGGGAGCAAAAGGTATGCCGGGCTTTTCCCACTCCTTATTCACTATGTCCGCCACCCGCTTGGGTATAGGAAAAGCGTTGGGGTGCACCGGAACCTCTAGGAACTTGTCCATCTTGCATAATTTCTCTGGAATGACCAAGTTGTCACAATCATCCAGAGTAGATAACACCTCCTTAAGCAGTGCGCGGAGATGTTCTAATTTAAATTTAAATGTCACAACATCAGGTTCAGCTTGTTGAGAAATTCTTCCTGAATCTGAAATTTCCCCATCTGACAAAACCTCCCTCATGGCCACTTCAGATTGGTGTGAGGGTATGACAGAACAATTATCATCAGCGCCCTCTTGCTCTTCAGTGTTTAAAACAGAGCAATCGCGCTTTCTCTGATATGCAGGCATTTTGGATAAAATATTTGCTATGGAGTTATCCATTACAGCCGTCAATTGCTGCATAGTAATAAGCATTGGCGCGCTAGATGTACTAGGGGCCTCCTGCGTGGGCAAAACTGGTGTAGACACAGTAGGAGATGATGTAGTATCATGTTTACTCCCCTCATCTGAGGAATCATCTTGGGCAATTTCATTATCTGTGGCAGTACTGTCCTTACTTTGTTTGGACGCTATGGCACAATTATCACACAAATTTAAATGGGGAGACACATTGGCTTTCATACATATAGAACATAGCTTATCCGAAGGCACAGACATGTTAAACAGGCTTAAACTTGTCAATAAAGCACAAAAAACGTTTTAAAACAAAACCGTTACTGTCTCTTTAAATTTTAAACAGAAAACACTTTATTACTGAATATGTGAAAAAGTATGAAGGAATTGTTCAAAAATTACCAAAATTTCACCACAGTGTCTTAAAGCATTAAGAGTATTGCACACCAATTTTCAGAGCTTTAACCCTTAAAATAACCGGAGCCGTTTGCAAATTTAACCCCTATACAGTCCCAGCTATAGCCTTTGCTGTGACCTAACCAAGCCCAGAGGGGAATACGATACCAAATGACGCCTTCTAGAAACTTTTACAGCTACTTTCAGATCCTCACACATGCATCTGCATGTCTTGCTCTCAAAAACAACTGCGCAGTAATGGCGCGAAAATGAGGCTCAGCCTACAACTGGGAAGGCCCTCCCTGACTGGAAAAGGTGTCTAACATAGTGCCTGCCGTTAAAAAACGTTCCCCAAGTTTATAAATGTGAATTATCAGCATAAACATGTATAAAATGCCCAAATAAAGCAATCGATTTAGCCCATAAAAGTGTCTACCAGTTTTATAGCCCATATTAAGCCCTTTATTCTGTTTGCTTGACTAAGAAAATGGCTTACATGGTCTTGTTAGAAATATGTCTAGTCATACCTTAAGCAGAAAAGTCTGCTAACTGTTTCCCCCAACTGAAGTTACTTCATCTCAACAGTCCTATGTGGAAACAGCAATCGATTTTAGTTACTGTCTGCTAAAATCATCTTCCTCTCACAAACAGAAATCTTCATCCTTTTCTGTTTCAGAGTAAATAGTACATACCAGAACTATTTTAAAATAACAAACACTTGATAGAAGAATAAAAAACTACATTTAAACACCAAAAAACTCTTAACCATCTCCGTGGAGATGTTGCCTGTGCAACGGCAAAGAGAATGACTGGGGTGGGCGGAGCCTAGGAGGGACTATATGGCCAGCTTTGCTGGGACTCTTTGCCATTTCCTGTTGGGGAAGAGATATTCCCACAAGTAAGGATGACGCCGTGGACCGGACACACCAATGTTGGAGAAAGTAACTCTCCACCCTCTGGATGACCTACTCCCAGGCCCTGATATAGGGACTACCTAATTATTTCCTTTTGCTTTCTTTCCATCCGGTGTTCATGGAATGCCCATCTCCATGGATGGATCCTAAGCCTTCCCACATAGGCTAACCTGCAATGTATAAACCTCTATCTAAACTCTTGATACCCACCTGGCCGCATTGGATGGCCTCTCTACAGTCCTGACTTCCTGTTGGTAACGTATAAAAATGCTTATATCCTTAGCTTTATGCCTGATTTATAATTTTGATTATATCTACTACCTATGCAATGGACTATCCCTCCTGGCCCTTCCCAGGATGGCCGTCACACAACCTAGGCTATATAGAACTTTGCTCTATTGGACACTAGATGTTCCTGGACATTATAGCTCAATCAATGTTTTGTTATTCCCACTAATGTTACTATCTGTTACTACACGTTATGTATATTATTGATTGACCCTCCAGTAAACGAGGCAGTAAGCTTTTCTTAGATCAACTTAGTTAATTTCCCTCGGGTCATTACATATTTTTGCACCGGGTTGTGATGGTCACATGCAACATGTTTGTGCTGGCTTGTGCAAATAATAAGCTAAACTTTGCGTTGCCCCTCTCTAACCCGTAGCAACAATCATTTAAGTTATGCATATGTTTAATATGTTAAAAAGCTTAAATATGTGAATTTTTCTTGTCTGCATTCTCACCCTTACACTGCCCAGGGCATCACTGCATAGCTTACTCTCCACAATGTTTAAGGTTTCTACTTTTGGCCACCAACAAGTTGGTACTTTCTTGTGTTTATCTAATTGCCTTGACCCTTCCAGATTGGCGCCTCCAAGGTGTGTCTTCTGGCTCCCTTGGATTCTATCTTGCTGATTACCCTGTGCCCTTAAAGGTCATCTCACAACTAACCATGACCTATTATACACTGAACAGCATTTTAGACACTATATTTGAATGTATAAAATCGGTCTAGGGACCTAAGCGATGCTTATATCATTTCACTTGCTAGGTTGTGTGTGTATAGTTTTTATTCAGGCAACCCATGATTATAATGTTTTGATGTTATTTCGTTTAAAGAGCCAAATGTTTTACGATACATATTGTTATATTGTTTACCTTATGGTAGTGTCAATCTCCGATGGCCCAGACCCCGGTCAATCTGTCTTATGAAGACAAGGCTACCCTGCTTAACTGTCCAATCCTGATCCATAATACATGTAACATAACCTAAGAGGCGATGATAGGCGATACTCTCCCCCCTATTTGTAAAGTGTATTATAGATTGTTTTTTACACTTTGCATAACTGTTACTGTTAAAATGATGCTCATGACTTTATATTATGCTTTTCCCCCATCTTCAATGTGTGATTTTTGTCTTTTTCTTTTAAACTCTCCTTCCTCCCTCCCCTCCTGTCCAGCCTCGGGAGCTTCATCCCCATCCCAAGTAGGCAGCGCTTTACTTTTGCTTACATTGGCAGATTCCACTAAATCCTCTGTCAATGAATAGCTCAACTTCTAAAATACAAATCCTCTCGCACAATACTAAAGGCCTCAATGGCCCTAATAAACGGTCTATGGCTCTAAGAGATTATAAGAGACACAAGGGAGACATTCTCTTTATTCAAGAGACCCATTTTAAAAGGGGTAGCGAACCAAAAGCTAGTTTTCGGAAATTTGGACAGAGTTTCTTCTCTTCTAATACCACGAAACATAACGGGGTTGGAATCCTGATACACAGAGGACTTCCCTTTGTTGCTTCCTCCACTTATAAAGATAGGGAGGGAAGATACTTGATCCTGGTCGGTTATCTCTATCATAAACCACTGACACTGGTTAATATATATGCCCCCAATGTGAACCCAGCTCCCTTTTTTAGCCAACTTAGCAATAAAATCCTAGAAGTAGCTAGGGGTAGCCTCATATTGGGGGGCGACTTCAACTTAGCTTTCGACCCAACACTAGACTGCTCTTCTGGCACATCTTCTATACCACATAAAACTTTAAGGCAAATTAAACACTCCCTCTCATGTCTAGCTGTACATGACACTTGGCGCCTTCACCACCCAAGCAATAGAGACTTCACCTTTTTTTCAAACCCCCATCAATTATACACAAGAATAGACTACATCTTTGTTGATGTCTCTAGCTTATCTTCTATTGCTCAGACTCATATAAACCCCATAACGTGGTCAGACCACGCCATCATCAGCTGCCAACTTCATTGGCATCCCATTGACCCGTCCACCTCTCGGTGGAGACTTGACGACTACTTACTTAGAGACCCCCAGATATTTTTACAGATACAAAAAGCACTGATCGACTATTTCCAAACAAATGACACCCCTGAAGTTCACATACACAACATATGGAATGCTCATAAATGTGTTATCCGAGGGGAATTAATCGCCCTCAAAGCAGCGAAACGGAAACAGAATGAGTACCTTAATTCTCTTTTAGCTGACATTCATAAACTACAGGACTTGCATAAATTACACCCCGCAAGTACGTCTTTGACAGATAGCATCACCCACAAAAGAGACCAACTTTGTATATTTTTAGGCACAGAGGCCAAGAACAAGGCCTTATATCTTAGAAAAGTTTACTATGAAGGTGCAAACAAACAAGGCAGGATGTTGGCCCGGCAACTCCGGAAACGTACCAATAAACACTATATTATGGGATTACGCAACCCTGGAGGTGCTAGACTGTCCACCTCCAAAGACATTATTCAGGCCTTTAGGGATTACTATGACACCCTTTATAACATCCGCAGAGGTTTCTCTGATCCTCTCCAGACAGAAATAACAGATTACTTAAGCGATATTAACCTCCCTAAACTGACTGAAGAACAAAGGGACGAGCTAGATGCCCCATTCTCGGAGGAAGAGCTTCTGCAAGCTATTACCTCTTTCCACCCTGGGAAGGCTCCCGGGCCCGATGGCTTTGGGAACTCTTATTATACACTATTTAAGGAAATATTATCCCCACACTTATTAAAATACTTTCACAGCATAGACGAGGTAGGTGCTTTCTCACCACTTTCGCTTCAAGCTCATATCACTGTAATCCCCAAACCTAACAAATCCCCAGACTTAATAACTAATTACCGCCCTATCTCACTCATTAATACTGACCTTAAGTTTTTCGCTAAATTAATAACAACCCGCCTTAATAGACTTCTCCCTTCCCTCATACATAACGATCAAGTCGGATTTGTCCCTGGGCGAGAGGCTAGGGACAACACGACACGAAATATACACCTAATTTGGCATGTCTCAAACAAAAATATCCCAACCACGTTCATATCCACTGATGCTGAGAAAGCATTTGACCGGGTCAACTGGTCATACTTAAGAGCTACCCTACATGCTTTCGGCCTTGGCCCAACAACCCTTCAACGCATATTTGCCCTATATTCCTCGCCCAGTGCTCGTATTTTAGTAAACGGCTCCCTATCCTCACCGATCGAAATTACAAATGGAACATGACAGGGCTGCCCCCTCTCCCCCCTTTTCTTTGCCCTATTTATTGAAACCTTTGCACTGAAGATTTGGAATACACCTGAAATCCAAGGTGTCACAGTGGAAGATGATGAATTTAAGATTTCGTTATTTGCTGACGACATCCTATTCTCTTTGACCGAACCTGAAACCTCCATCCCTCCTCTCCTATCCGAATTATCCCTCTTTAATAAGCTCACAGATTTCCTTATCAATCCAAACAAATCTGAAATATTGGCCCTCGGCCTATCCGACCATTCTGTAAACGTAATTAAAAATTGCTGCCCCTTGAAATGGTGTTCTAAAGCTCTCAAATACCTAGGAATTTATCTCCCTCGGTCAGTCGACAATCTATTTCATACTAACTACACACATATCAAAACAGCAATAATGCGAGACCTTTCTTCGTGGGGCTCAAAAAAGCTCTCCTGGTGGGGCAGAATCCACACTATAAAAATGAATATCTTCCCAAGATTGCTCTATATTATGAGTGCGGTTCCGGTGCCTCTACCTTCTAAGTACCTCACCCAAATACAAAACTTAATCAACTCTTTCGTGTGGAAGAAAAAAACACCTAGAATAAATAAAAAGACCATGCTGCTACCGCGGGAACATGGTGGGTTGGGTCTACCCGACCTAGAAAAATATAGAATGTCCATTTACCTGCAAAGAATTCTGGACTGGAGAGTGGGAGATGATCAGATTAGGTGGGTCCGACTTGAGAGACAACTTAACTCCGACTTATCACTAGCTTCTACATGTTGGAGCCCTAACTTCCATGAGAAAATTAAAACACTACTTAACCCCATCACAAAAGAGACTTTCACACAGTGGAAAAGGGCTTCTTACCATCACCCTTGTCTATCCTCTAACCCTGGTCCTCTAACTTCCCTCAGAAATAACCCTGACTTCTCTATAAATCTCTTACAAACATCACTACCTAATACCTCTAGTGAAGATGATATTCTCCTACATAACGTCACCACCAACGATTCCATAAATACTCAAACACAACTGATAGATAGGGGCTACGAATGGGCACGCAACTGGTTTTCTTACAGAAGACTCCATAACTATATAACCACACATAAACATAAAAATAACATGACTCGCCCTCCAACTAAGATTGAGAAACTCTATCTCTTAACCTCACCAATTAAACACTCTCTTTCCGCTATATATAAAATCCTCACCCAACCCACACCAGGTAATCTTCCTTACTCTATAGAAATGTGGGAAAGGGAGCTGGGCATAATCATTCTACCTCAAACAGCTACTAATATATTCATTAATACCAAAAAGTCATCCACTTCAGCATCTATTCTAGAAACCAATTATAAAATACTACACTGTTGGTATCTAACTCCAAGGAAATTACACCGGCTATATCACAACACCAGTAACAAATGCTGGAGATGTGGCCATGTAGGGAGTGGCATGGGTCACATGTGGTGGTGGTGCTCTCAGCTAAACCACTTCTGGTACAAAATAATAGATGAAGTTGGTAATATATTACATACGACCCTGCCAGCTGATCCCCTCATTTGGCTGCTAAATAGGTCCGTCAAGCTTCCTTTTAAATCTCTTCTCCCTTTGTTCCGAATATTTACTAACAGCGTGAAAATCCTGATTGCCAGACATTGGAAAGCAAAAGATGTTCCCACTCTGGGAATGTGGAGGGCTAAAGTGACCGAGTTACTAGAGTTAGAGGAGTATTCCGTTTATAAGAGAGGTAGCACAGACAACTTTATATCAATACAAGCAATATGGGATGAATACATTAGAACAATGAGATCCAACTAAGCTAATGGTGTCCCACTTCGACAAGAGCAGAATGCCGCTTTTTAACGTGACCCCGTGGCTGGACAGTCCCCCATTTCCCCCTCTTCCCTCCCCTAAACTTAATGGCTATACCGAGTTTTTTTTTTTTTCTCTCCTCCTCATATGGTACATGTTCTATAAATGTTTGGATCTGTGCCTTCCTTTAACATATTTAATACTGTAATGTATACCATAATGTGCATATATGTTGTTGGATGTGTATTGATTCACTTCAATAAAAAGAATTTGACTAAAAAATAATGGATTGGTGCCTTCTCTTTGTCCAGAGGAGGATAACAAAGATATTCCTATATAACGTTTAACAGATGAAAAAGCACTCCTTCCACAGGAGTTCCAAGAAAGGAAACATATAGGCCAAGAATTGGTTCACATATCAGCGTTTACATAGCTATCTAAATAATCAGAATCTTCTAATTTCTTCAGATGACTCATTTTGAAAAGCTTTGTTCATCAGAAATACCACTATGATATCCCCAAGGCAGAACATGCTGTGATCTGAGATGTTCACAGAAAATGCTGCAT
Source organism: Bombina bombina (assembly GCF_027579735.1). Classification (NCBI taxonomy): domain Eukaryota; kingdom Metazoa; phylum Chordata; class Amphibia; order Anura; family Bombinatoridae; genus Bombina; species Bombina bombina. The sequence goes on from NC_069502.1 coordinate 564,495,105, forward strand.
GTCTGCAGGAAGAACAGAACACATGCAAGAACTGTTAATGCTTTAACTTTGCAGCACTGCTCCACATTAGACCGTTCTTTTCAAAAAGATCTGTGTTCTGTCTGCACTGCATACATTTTCCTAAACACAGTGCATCCAGAGCAAAGTACTGTTTGAAATGAACAGACAAATATGCAGTACAGTGGCACTGCAAAGCAGCAGTGCATTGATTGTTGACTGGTTCTTAGATTTTTTTTCAAACCCGCCCCCTAGCCTTTCACAGTCTGCAAAGCTGTGATTTTTTGTAATGTAAGACATTTGTATGAACAATGCACCTATTTTTATTACTACATTTCTATGTTTGACCAAGAGAAAAGGAAACAAATTTATTTAAAGGGACAGTCAAGTCCAAAAAAAAACAAATAGGGCATGTAATTTTAAAAAAAACTTTCCAATTTACTTTTAACACCAATTTTGCTTTGTTCTCTTGGTATTCTTAGTTGAAAGCTAAACCTAGTAGGTTCATTTGCCAATTTCTTAAACCTTAAAGGCCACCTCTAATCTAAAAGCCACTAGAGGGCATTAGTTCACGTGTTTCATATGGATAACATTGAGCTCATGCACGTGAATTTACCATGGAGACATCTCTGATTGGCTAAAATGCAAATATGTCAAAAGAACTGAAATAAGGGAGCAGTCTGCTCAGGCTTAGATACAAGGTAATTACAGAGCTAAAACGTGTATAATTATAACTGTGTTGGTTATGCAAAACTGGAGAATTAGTAATTAAGAGATTATCTATCTTTTAAAACAACAAAAATTTGGGTGTTGACTGTCCCTTTAAGAGACATTTTACAATTTTATTTTTTTGTCTGCAGCTAATTTTCAATGCAATTTTCAACTACTGCACTATCATTTTATTTAAAAATGACCTGCAGAAGCATTTTCACTAAAAAAACATCTCATCACAGAAAGTGAAAACAAAATTGCCTCTGGGTATGACACACACTTTCTATAGTTTATAAAATACTCACCCAGAACCCCCCAGGTAATTTACCCCATTGTATGGAGAGTTAGGAAAGAGACCAGGGATACTTATTTTACCGCAACAAGGCATGTCTATATTCCAAAATGTGATGTCATCCTTAAGATCAGCATCACTGTCTTTTCCCTAAGAACAGTAACAGATGCTTGAGGTGTGGCCATGTCAATAGTGGCATGGGTCAAATGTGGTGGTGCCCTCAAATATCTAGCTTTTGGCTAGCTGTTATCAAATAAATAAAATTGGTGTTGGACATGAATTTTTCATTAGATCCTTCTATATCTAGCACTGCGGAATCTGTTAGCGCCCTACAAATAAAAAATGAAAAATATTTGGACTTGGACCCCCAGGAAAACTTGACCAAACAAGCTACACGGGGATACTGCAGGGAGGCCCCGTTTTGAGGGACAGTGATAAAAATAAGCAGCTATACTGCCTTTGGCTGGATCACGCAGCTGAAGGTCATAGAACACAACAAGAATTAACAAACACTTTAACCCCGTGTGGAAAAAGTAACCAGCCCTATAGAAAAGTCTACCAAGAATTAGCACTTCGACTTAAGGCAAATATTCTGTGACAACACCATTTTAGACCTGGAGAGGCAAATACCACAGGGCCGGCTGAAGGGGCTTGGGAGACAGTAAACGGAGGAGATAACCTAGCTCATACTGATGTGGCCAAATTTGAGGCGAATAGAAGATTAAAACGGTCAGGAGCAGAATAAACGCTACAACTACACTTTTAATATCCTAACAAAGAGACAATCTTTCTATTCAGTACCTTCTATCATTTGGGAGAGATAATGTCCATAATAAACTCCCTGCAGGCTCTATACCAATGAATTTGGCTGCAACCTAACAGCCTCTATTCTCTTCTTAACACGGACACTCTTTGAGAGAGGCATGAAGGGCTAATAGATACAGGTCCGAGCACCCCACTCATCCACCGCACAGTAAACACCCTCAAATGACTCACTCTGCTCCAGGCTCTATGGCCCAACAGACACTACAAAAGCATTGAAGGCCTGGTCTCCTAGCCCATCTTTAGATATTTAAATCAGGGAGGGGAGGGCTCTCTAACCTATAGCAAGACGAAAAACCAGAGCACCTCATAGTCAGAAGCTGCCTTGCTATCACTGGACCCACTTCATTGTAAACCTTGCAATTAGAGCTGATAAATTGACACTCATCTAATAAAAGAACTGTACGACACTCACCTCTGTATGCAAAAATATTACGACTCATACACTAAAAAAACACCCACCATGGCGAATAGAATAAAGAACGCTGACAAGAAAAGGAATCAGGTGGAACCACAACAGGCCTCAATATCTCCTGAAGACACCTTCAGTGCTAACTCCAGAGACACACATCCGATTGTCACCCTAATATCTACCAAAAATAAAACAGCTTCAGACTGGCATGGGCTCTATTACAACAGAAGTGAAAGCCTTTAACAAGAGGTTGACACAGGTGGAGAGTAGGGTGACAGATGGAGAATCTCGAAAACAAGAAACCGAAACAAGCATATGGTCTCTACAACAGCAAACTAAACAATTGATGGCAAATATTGACGACCTGAAGTATAGGTTTAGAAGAAATAACCTGAGGATAGTGGGAATCTCGGAATCAGTTCCGAGCACGCAATTGCTAGAATTTGCTGAAACTACCTCGCAAGTCTACTGAAGATGCTGAATTCGTCTTTGCCATGCACGGTGGAGAGGGCACACAGGGTTGGAAACCCAAGGAGGCAAGGAGACAAAAGCCAACAACCACAACAGATTATGGTGAAGTATCTCAACTTCAAGGATAAAATAACCATACAGGAAGATTTCTTCCCTGGAGTATGAAGGCAAGAAAGTTTACTTATTCCAAGATTACTCTGCTTAAGTGGCAGTTAGAAGGAGGGAGTTCTCGCCTTTCTGCAAGCAACTAATAGAACAAGGCAGAGCAGTGGCTTTATTGTACCCGGCAAGACTTAGATTGCAAACAGCAAATGGCCCGCTGTTCTTTGAATCACCTAGTCATCTAAAGCTACATCTGCAGAGAGAGTGATGACACCAACTGGCTGGGGATGCGAAGAGCATGGAACCACTAACGTGAATATTATCACCACGGCCATAGAAGAAATGGAAACGGCATAAAGACTCAGTTATGCAGATTATATCTTTTTAAACGTGGGGGAGGGGGGACTTCATTGGAAAGTTTTGCTTATCGTTAAACAGTTGAGAGGTTGTGGGGAGGGGAAACTTACTGTTTTACTGTATTGTTCACTGTATGTTTTATTTTGCTGCCATAGATTTAGAATCAGAACGTTGAACTAGAGGTGTCACTCCTGAAGGGGGAAAAGGACAATATTGTGCAGTCATTAAAACTGTAAGTACAGAACTACCACACCAATTAAGACATACGCAGCACACTCCACATACGAATACTCTTGAGCAGATCCTTTAGTACAGGTCAGCTAACCATAAGGCAATGGAATGAAGCTGATTACATGGAATATAGGGGGGATCACATCCCCAATCAAAAGAAAAGTGATCCAAAGACAACTAAACATCAAAAAAGATGACATAGCAATATTGGAATAAACACACCTCTCACAGTCAGAGCACCAAAAACTCAGACAAAGCTGGGTGGGGGAGGTAGTAAATACACCACAGAAGGGGAGGAGAGCAAGAGGAGTGGCAATACTGTTCCAAAAGTGCCTGAACTACACTATATCACAAACCATAGTCGACGTAGAGGGTAGATATCTAATTGTCAAGATACAAATAAATACACTTCACTACCTATCTATCTATCTATTGGGTACTTATAGAGCGCAAACTAATCACCCGTGAGGGTCTAAAGGCGCTAAGGGAAAGCAGATAGGAGGAGGGGGGGAGGGGATGGGCGTTCAGTCGAAGAGCCAGGTTTTTAGGTCCTTTCTGAACTTTCTAAGGAAGGTGGATTGTCTGAGGTGCAGCGGGAGGGTGTTCCATGTCTTTGCTGCTATGTGGGAGAAGGATCTTCCGCCCACTGTGGATTTGCTGATGTGAGGGATGACTGAGTGCTTGGTCGGCCGATCGTAGTTGTCTGGCAGGGGGTGTAGAAATGTATGCGGTAGTTTATGTATTCAGGTCCGATGTTGTGTAGGGCCTTGAACACGTGGGTAAGGAGCTTGAAGGCGATTCTCTTGTTGATGGGGAGCCAATGAAGGTTCCTTAGGTGTTCGGTGATGTGGCATTATAGAGGGATGTCAAGGATGAGTCTGGCTGAGGCGTTCTGGATACGTTGGAAGTCTCTTTTGGAGTTTGATGGTGGAGCCGGCATAGAGTGCGTTGCCGTAGTCCAACCGGCTGCTGACAAGGGCGTGGGTGACTGTTTTCCTGGTTTCAGTAGGGATCCACTTGAAGATTTTTCGTAGCAGGTGGAGGATGTGGAAGCATGTTGAGGTGATGGCATTGATTTGTCGGTTCATGGAGAGTGATGAGTCCAGGATGAAGCCTAGATTTCGTGCATGGTCAGTTGGGGTTGGAGGGTGTCCGAGGGCTGTGGGCCACCAGGAGTCATCCCATGCAGATTTATTGGGTCCGAGGAGGAGGACTTCGGTTTTGTCTGTGTTCAGTTTGAGCCGGTTGTCATTCATCCAGGTGGCGACTGCTGTCAGGCTTTTGTGGATGTTCTTTTTGGTGGTGGTGGGATCTCGGGTGAGATGATTAACTTGGTATTGTGCGGAGTGTATGGCCCCCACACTCAAAAGAAGGAATTTCTTCACCAGCAGACAGATTCCATAACCCAAACTATAATACACCACAACCCCACCCAGGGGTAGGCTCAAAGAGGGAAACCTTAATCTTAAAGAACTTTAGTAATACACTATCACTGACTGATATCTGGAGAGTGAGGAATCCCGAGGCTAGAGACTATACATGTTTACACCCATCCAAGACTACATTATCTCATATAGACTACATCTTGGTGTCGACACCCCTTTGCCTCTGCATTAAAGAAGCAAGAATTGACCCCGTCACTATCTCAGATCATGCCCCAGTCTCGAAAAAGATAGACACTGACACAATTCATAGAAAATCCCATAGATGGACATCCCCGACTCACCTCTACCATGATTTAAACTTCCACAGCCACTTGATACGGGAATGGCTCACATACAAAGAACTGAACATGCAGCATTTATTATTAGTTTGTTATTCTGGGAGTCAGCGAAGGCAGTTCTTAGAGGGGTGGTGATGGCATACGCAGCCAAACTAATAAAAAAGCGAAAATTAAGAGAACTGCTCCAGTGTCAATTATTAAACGCTAGAAACCGGTATTTACGGAACCCCACACTTGCAAATGGGACAAAATATAGAGATATTAAGGCCCTCCGAGACCAATCAGTGCCCAAAATAGACTACAGGCTAAATACTATCGTTATGGGAACCGTACAGGAAAACTACTTGCAAAAATAACCAAGCTGGATAGAAAACCAAACATTATAATGGCCATCAGGGATACAGACAACATTCTTACACAAGAGACAGACATACACAAGGCATTCATCGACTACTACTCTGATTTATATAGTCACCAAGAGGTGGATGTAGAGAAAAAGCATAACTTTGGGAGGGACCTTCACCTCCCACAACTAGATAAGGAACAGGTACAGAAGCTGAACGCCCCAATCCAACCCTTGAAAGTAATCCACTCAATTGAAATGTTGCCTCTAGAGAAAACCCCAGGACCGGACAGACTGCCATGGGAATTTTAAAAAATAATGAATGGGGAGACCTCGGACACCCTTACAGTTCTATATAATGCAATTTTGGAGGGAGGGACAATACTATCTAATAGATTTGCTAAGTTAAACGTGACAGTCATCCCCAAACCAGACAGAAACCCATTACTCACATTCTCATATCGACCGATCTCCCAACTCAATTCGGACTACAAACTATTTACAAAAATACTTGCCAGCAGATTAGCCGGTGTGTTACCCCTATTAATACATGAAGACCAAACAGGGTTTGTAAAGGGTATATCTTCGGTCAAAAATATGAGAAAATTACAGTTGATATTGACACTATTGGAAAGAAAGTAATGGGGACGGACAGGGTAATTTGGAGGCTTGTTTGATCTTTGTGGATGCTGAAAAAGAGTTCGACAAGATTCCGTGGGACCATCTGTTCACTACCTTGGGGAAATTCAGTATGCAGGGAGTCTTTACAAGAGCTATATACACCATTTATAGCGATCCCCAGGCAGCGATACTGATCAATGGGACAGCAACCAGGCTATTCTCACTGCTGAGGGGCACAAGACATGGGTGCCCTCTGTCCCCACTACTTTTTGATTTGGCACTAGAGCCCTTGGCAAATAAAATTAGAAAACATACAGAGGGCTTGAGCATAGGGAAGGAAACAGTCCACCTGTCCCTCTTTGCAGACGACATGGTGCTGTACACGCAAGAACTGCAGAGAAACATTCCCATAATAAGGCAAATGATCACTGAGTTTGGGGAGACCTCTGGTTATCAAATTAACAAAGAAAAATTGGAGCTCTTGTGGTTACAGAACCAAAATCTTACTATCCCTCTCCCAGACAATTTTAAAATAGTTACTCAAAACCCCTGCTAAAGGACTTAAAACAAACACTGTTAAACTGGTCCACCCTGCCATTGACTCTGTCAGGTAGGGTGGGACTGCTCAAAATGATACTGTTTCCCAAGTTACTGTACACGCTCCAAATGCTTCCTGAGCTTATGCATAAGCAAGACCTCAAAACATTAAACAGGGAGATTCTTACCTTCCTGTGGAACGGGAAAAAACACAGAATTAACTATTCAAAAATGACCTGCCCGACAACGATGGGAGGTTTTGGTCTCCCAAACATTGAACACTACAATTGGGTCACCCTAGCTAAACATGTAATGGACTGGTTGGTGGGTAGGGGCCACTTTACAGATTGTGCACTCGAATCAGAAATCCTTAAACCATGGTCCCTGCGCATTCTTCCACACATGACACGCACACAGGCAGAGGCTATCACGGGGGAGGTTTATTCTATATACCACCCTATAAGGGCATGGCGGAAGATCTGCAAAACTCAGAAAATCTCGCAACGACACACTATCTATTTGCCTTTACAGGGCAACCCAGACTTTCCGGTGGGTTTCACCACAAAACCTTTTAGACAGTGGGGGGAAAGGGGGTGACAGCGATTAGACAAGTGTTATCTAAGGATGGGAAAGTGATCCGGACCTTTAGAGAGCTAAAAAAGGACTATGACATACCCAACACTCACCACTTTGCCTATCTTCAGATGAGGCACTATGTGAAGAACCTTCTAGAAACTGGAGACATGCCGAACACTAATTGTGAAATTTATAGAATACTGACTCTGGTGAAGGGGGGATGAACTCCATTTCATACACCTATAGCGCCCTCCAGGGCATAACCAGCACCGCCACCAGAATACACCTTCAAAACACATGGAATACACTGTCGGGACAGGAGTTTTTAGACACATGCATTACGCAAAGCTTCATTAGGGTTAGAAAAGCCACACTCTCAGGCGAAATCCGTGAATTACATGTAAAATTGGTACACAACGCATACGTGACACCCAGACTGTTCCATAAGTGGAACCCAGAGGCTTCTGGATTGTGCCCAAAATGCTCATACACTAACCCAAACGTCATACATACGATATGGGAATGCCCGGGACTGACAAAATTCTGGGGCATGACACAAAAATGGATCGCGACCATCAAGGCAGAGAGGATTAGACTGTCACTCGAGATGGTAGTTTTTCTGCATTCACAATCGAAGAAACAAATAAAATTTACACATAATGTAATATTACAAGCTAGGAAGCTTATACTCAAACATTGGATGGAGCCCACAACGCCTAGCCTGCCCCAACTTAAAGGAACACTATTGAAACAAATGATGTATGAGCAAATTAACACACATGGAGACATAGCACAGAGAACCAGACATTTCCTGACTAAATGGGAACCCCTTATACACAGCCTAGACCCACTTCATCAGCAACAGATCATTTACTCTTTCAAAGACTCAGAGTATGTGCTGAGTGCTCAGCTGTCTGGTAAATGGCAGATTTCATCTTGAAAAACTAATAGGATTATTCTGGATTCATGATATGGAGAAAAAGGGGGGAAAGAGAGACTTGGGAGTGACACCTCGAGGTAGGAACCATGAATGGGAGGGATGATTGATAGTTAGGAAGGGGTAAGGGCAGGTGAAGACATAAATTCTGTGGGATTCTATTTATGTGTCTTGGGACTCACTCTGGGCAGGACACACTACCCCTCCCACAAGAACAGTATGGGACAATACTAGAGACTCATGGTGATGCATTAGTAGAGATCAAAGAGACCCTAAGGTATCAGGTTTTATCCAGATTGGAGGAGAAGGACAATAGAGCAACGGACTTTGTTGAAACCACCAACTAAACACTAATGTGTCTAATCACCAGGACTTTAAAATAAAGCTGCAGGAGGGAAGAGGGGAGAAGGGAGGGTGGAGAGGGAGTAGGAAGTTTATGGAGGATTAATAAAAGATAAAACTCAGTGCTATTACAGTGATAATGTTATGTTGCTGTATTCCGTAACACTTATTGTATGTTCTGAGTATTTGTTGCTGTACTAAGTGCTGGAAATAAATAAAATTTTCAACAAAAAAAAAAAAATATTTTGATTTTTAACTAGATTCCTAAAATTGTGTCAACATTGGCAAGGAAATTACTTCAAATAATGGTACCTAATAGCCAGGAGCTGGAAGATTAAGGGGGCCCCCAGGGTTCAGATGTGGAGAAATACAGTTTCTGAATTCATTGATAGGGAGGAATTTTACTACGGTAAACATCACAACATGGAATTATACATTAACATACAGGGACTATAGGAGATCTATAAAAAGCAAATTATATAAACAATTGAATAATGTATAGGCCTCATTTAGAATTAAAGGGACAGTCAAGTCCAGAAATAACTTTCATGATTTAAATAGGGCATGTAAACAACTTTCCAATTTACTTTTATCACCAATTTTGCTTTGTTCTCTTAGTATTCTTAGTTGAAAGCTAAACCTAGGAGGTTCATATGCTAATTTCTTAGACCTTGAAGGCCTCCTCTAATCTAAATGCATTTGATCGTTTTTTACCACTAGAGGGCATTAGTTCACATGTTTCATATAGATAACATTGAGCTCATGCACGTGAATTTACCATGGAGACAGCTCTGATTGGCTAAAATGCAAGTCTGTCAAAAGAACCGAAATAAGGGGGCAGTCTACTGAGGCTTAGATACAAGGTAATTACAGAGGTAAAATGTGTATAATTATAACTGTGTTGGTTATGCAAAACTAGGGAATTGGTAATTAAGGGAGTATCTATATTTTAAAACAACAACAATTCTGGTGTTGACTGTCCCTTTAAAGGGACAGTCAAGTCAAAATTAAACTTTCACAATTCAGATAGTGTTTGCAATTTTAATCAACTTTTCCATTTACTTTTGTCACCAAATTTGCAAATTTGAAGTCTGCCTCTTATTTGAGTGCATTTTAACAGTTTTTCACAGTTAGACAGTACTAGTTCATGTGTGCCATATAGATAAACATTATGCTCACTCCTGTGGAATTATTTATAAGTCAGCACAGACTGGCTAAAATGCAAGTCTGTCAAAAGAATTGCGATAAGGGAGCAGACCGCAGAGTCTTAGGTGCAAGGTAATCACAGAGGTAAACAGTTTATTAATATAACTGTTTGTTATGCAAAACCGGGGAATGGGTTATAAAGGCATTATCTATCTTCTAAAACAATAAAAAAAAATAAGTAGAACATACTGCCCCTCCCTCCCCTCCTATATACAAAAATGGGAAAAAGAGATAGGCGCCACCCAAACCCACAAAGACTGGCTGAAGATTATCTCCAACATGACGAAATCTTCATCCTCCATCTACACAATGGAGATGAACGTCAAACTTTTGTACAGATGGTATTATACCCCATACCGCCTACACGCCATTCTCCCCGAGCTATCTCCAAACTGTTGGAGAGGCTGCAACAACACAGGTACACCAACACATATTTGGTGGACATGCCCTACCGCCCAGACATATTGGAAAACAATCAAAACAGAATTAGAAATGTGTCTGTCAACCAAGCTTGAACTCAACATTTGGTTTTTCCTCTTCAATAAGTTCACCAAAATAAAATGCAAACTAAGACTGGCACTACTAACCATAATGACAAATTCGGCAAAGCGACTGATACCAAAAAATTGGAAAAACCAAAGCCTCCCATCAATCTCAGCTTGGAAAGAAGCGACCTCTCAGTCACTCAAACTAGAGAAACACCACTATAACCATATCAAACAGATAGACGACTACCATTCCATTTGCTTTCTATGGGAGGAGTACCTCAACCAAACACAATCCCAGCACACAACATAGGGGAACCCAACAACTCCTCATCTCCACATTCAATTACCTACTACTACATTCCACTATCTGCATGCGACATCAACTCCCCGCTTCTAACCGACCCAACACCTACCTTCATGGCCCAGAAAGCCCTCCCTTCTTTACCTGCAGGAGCCACGCAAACAGACCATATCTCATACAGCTATACAGTTATGTAAACACTTTTTCTTTTGTACCAAATTAGAATCAACCAACAGTAGCGCACAATAGCTGTCGACCCATAAAGGGTATCCTATTAATGGAGAAGTTTTGTTCTTTTTGTTTTTTTCATTTACTCTCCTCTCGTCAGTTATACTCCATCTGTTGTTTCTTTTCATACATGGAATCCTGAAAGACTGACGTATGTATATCCAACTTGCATATCTTCATGTTTGTACTGATTATTTATTTTTCAATAAAGCATTTGAAAAAAAAAAAGTAGACTGTCCCTTTAATGGGTAGTGAAAAAAATGCAAAAAATAGAATAAATTGAAGAATGGGTATACACAGGTTAATATTATAATTATTAAGATTGATACAGTATAAACACAATGATCTTATTTAATTGTGGATTCAAGATTTGGATAATGTTAAAATATAAAATGCCCAGATTAAAGGGACAGTCTACATCAGAATTTTTATTGTTTTAAAAGATAGATAATCCCTTTATTACCCATTTCCCAGTTTTCCATAACCAACACAGTTATAATAATATACTTTTAACCTCTGTGATTATCTTGTATCTAAGCCTCTGCAAACTGCCCCTTTTTTCAGTTCTTTTGACAGACTTGCAGTCTAGCCAATCAGTGCCTGCTCCCAGATAACTTCTCGTGAACAAGCACAGTGTTATCTATCTGAAATACGTGAACTAACACCCTCTAGTGGTGAAAAACTGTTAAAATGCAATCTGAAAGAGGTGGGCTTCAAGGTCTAAGAAATTAGCATATGAACCTCCTAGGTTAAACTTTCAACTAAGAATACCAAGAGAACAAAGCAAAATTGGTGATAAAAGTAAATTGGAAAATTGTTTAAAATTACATGCTCTATCTGAATCATGAAAGTTTATTTTGGCCTAGACTGTCCCTTTAATATTGTACCTACAGTATGTACAATATGATTCTTTTTAATAAAGCAGGACTGAATTTTAAACAACCTTCCAATTTACTTCTGTTTTCAAATTTGCTCCATTCTTTTAGTATCCTTTGTTGAAAGAGTAACAATGCACTACTGGGAGCTAGCCAAACACATTAAACGAAACAATTACAACAGGCATATATGTGCAACCACTAGCGCTAGCTCCCAGTAGTTCATTGCTGCTCCTGAAACTACCTAGGTATGCTTTTCAACAAAAGATATTAGGAGAATGAACCACATGTGATAATAGAAGTAAATTTGAAAGTTTTTTTTATTGTATGCCTTTTCTGAATCATAAAAGCTTAATTTTGATCATTGATCTTTTAAGAATAACTACTTTCACTGGAATATATATTTTTAAGTAACGGTCAGCTGCAGGAAAACAATAAGTTAAAAAACTAAAATTATGCTTACCTGATAATTTCCTTTTCTTCAGATGTAAACAGACCACAGCTGCATTCATTACTTTTGGGAATTCAGAACCTGGCCACCAGGAGGAGCCAAAGGCTTAAATACTCCTCACACTCCCCTCATCCCCCAGTCATTCTGCCGAGGAGCAAGGAACATTAGAAGAAATATCACGGTGTAAAAGGTACCAGAAGAACAAAAATAACAGACACCCCACAGAAAAAATACGGGCGGGGAGCTGTGTACTCTTTCCATCTGAAGAAAAGAAAATTATCAGGTAAGCATAATTTAAGTTTTTCTTCATAAAAGGAAAGAGTCCACAGCTGCATTCATTACTTTTGGGAAAACAATAACAAAGCTATAGAGGACACTGAATGCAAAAACGGGAGGGTACAAGAGGCGGCGCATTCTGAGGGCACCAGGCCTGAAGACCCCTACCCAACTAAATCCTGCTTCGTCCGAAGCCAAGAACAACTTTGAAAAAAGAAAAAGGCCCAAGGACACTGACCCGCAGATAGTCCACAGCCTTGCTAGACACCGCAGGAACTAGACTCGACGGAGTCAACAGCCTCCAAGAGACACCATCCCCAGCAGTCGGTCTCCAAACAACACACCCCTTACTAAAAAAATTGAACAAACTACCGTATTCCTCCACAAAGAAGAAAAGGCATGGCAAAAACATGATTGTACTTGTAAAGCGCAGCTAATACCCCTTAAGGGACTCAAGACGCTGCTCATTTTATCAACCTCGAAAGGAGGAAAGGCTGAGTAGACCTCGCCAGGGATTGAACTTGCAATCCTCGGTTTGCTACAGTGCAGAGTAGCCACAGTGCATTAGTATGCTAAGCTAGCTTCCAGCAAGCATAAGGAACTCCAGAAAAAAACCCTAAAAAGGGGACAACGAGTCCTAAATAAAAACACAGAACAAAAACCTGAGAAACCGGGTCATGCTAACAGAGACCTAACCAGTCTCTTAGAAGCAAGGGGAGGCAACGCCCAGACCCCAGAAATACAGAAACCACGGGATAAGGCAGGGGAGCCTGCATGCTGCAGTCATCTAAAAATACCTCCGCCGAGACAAAAAGAAACACTGGCCCCGAGGCCTCAGGGGCAGTCGCTCCCCCAGAAGGCTGAACTGGACCAGACGAAAGCACAGACAATATCGTAAACACACTCCCGGGAGGTGCAGATGCGTCAGCGCCAAAGATATGGCCATGCAGAACCGTGTTGTAACCTCCAGTGGGAACAGGCCACACTCCCTAGAAAGGATAAGTAGCTTTTGGGTTACCTGCATGCGTAGTAAGAGTTGATGGTAGGGAACTGGTCATGTGAGAAATAGAATCCCCAGAGACGGACGTCTCAGTGGGAATCTGATTCCCCAATCCCGAGGAACAGAGCACTCTAAAACGGCCTTCGGAACATAACTGATGGGCATGTATCACCCGGGCCAATTCATATTCTTCTCAAGAAGTAGAGTCTGAATCAGAGACATCCGTCTCCAAGAATCCTCCATAACTGGGACACTGCCGCCTCTAGAGAACCAGACACCAGCGGACCAGGATTTCTCCATCGCCACACGGTCAGGAAAACGGTAATGGAGTCACAAGGTAAAACATGCCGTCCATGCAAAAGTGCGCCCGACCGAAAAGGCTGCGTTACTAGACATAGGCAGTTATGTTCCAAAATAGCCATGAGCCGAAGCAACACTACACAGTACCAGACAGAATCGCATAACAAATATGATTATAAACCCCCCTGTTCAATAATCCCCCTCAGGAGATATTAACCCTTGATTCCTAGATACAAAAAGGAGCCTCACTGAGACCCTATGTTAAAGTCATCCCTGAAAGGTTGTAGCCCCTCTCGGATAAACAGTTGAAATTACAATACATCCATGATGAAAGTAAAATTAAACAATCATACTGAAATCTACACCATGGAACAGGAATACGGCTCTTCAAATGTGACAGATAGTAGCGTCGCTTCTGCCATGGACTTGAGAGAAATAAGCAGGCAGCGAAACTCGTCAACGCTGATTGCTTGTGGAGCTGTTAATATGAGTCGGGATGGTTTAGCAGAAAGACTTTCCCTGCATCTTTGGACTCTAACTTTCACCCATGCTCTCACTGAGAGGCTGACAGGACTACTTAAAACTCCAGTTCCATGCCGAAGAGTACTACCCTCCATAAGAGACTATAGAAAAACCTCCTGGGACGAAAGGCAAAGAATTACTGGGGGATGAGGGGAGTGGGAGGAGTATTTAAGCCTTTGGCTGGGGTGTCTTTGCCGCCTCCTGGTGGCCAGGTTCTGAATTCCCAAAAGTAATGAATGCAGCTGTGGACTCGTTCCATTTATGAAGAAAAGATTAATGTTACAGTAATGAAACTGAGCAAAATAAATCTCTGACTCATAGGGGCAGTCAAATTAAAAATGTCATGATTCAGATTATAGTTTGTTAAAAGCCAACTCTTATCTCAATTCCATTCTGACAGTTTTCACAGTTAGACAGTGCTATAGTTCATGTGTGTTATACATATAACATTGTGCTTACTTCTGTGGAGTTATTTATGAATCAGCACTGATTGGCTAAAATGCAGGTCTGTCAAAAGCACTGAGATAAGGGGGAAGCCTGCAGTAGCTTAGATACAAGTTAATCACAGAGGTAAAAAAACTAATTATTCTTACCAGATAATTTCATTTTCTTCTGAAGTGAAGAGTCCACAGCTGCATTCATTACTTTTGGAAATTCAGAGCCTGGGCACCAGGAGGAGGCAAAGACACCCCAGCCAAAGGCTTAAATACCTCCCCCACTGCCCTCATCCCCCAGTAATTCTGCCAAGGGAACAAGGAACAGTAGGAGAAATATCAGGGTGAAAAAAGGTGCCAGAAGAACAAAAAATGTACAGCCGCCTCATAGAGATAAAAAAAACGGGCAGGAGCTGTGGAATCTTCCCTTCAGAAGAAAAATAGAATTTATGCTTACCTGATAAATTTCTTTCTCTTACGGTGTATCCAGTCCACGGATTCATCCATACTTGTGGGATATTCTCAATCCCTACAGGAAGTGGCAAAGAGAGCACACAGCAGAGCTGTCCATATAGCTCCCCTCAGGCTCCGCCCCCCCAGTCATTCGACCGACGGTTAGGAGAAAAAGGAGAACCATAGTGTGCAGTGGTGACTGTAGTTTTACAAAAAATAATTTTGAACCTGACTTAATTGCCAGGACCGTGGACTGGATACACCATAAGAGAAAGAAATTTATCAGGTAAGCATAAATTCTGTTTTCTCTTACATTGGTGTATCCAGTCCACGGATTCATCCTTACTTGTGGGAACCAATACCAAAGCTTTAGGACACGGATGAAGGGAGGGAACAAGTCAGGTAACCTAAACGGAAGGCACCACTACTTGCAAAACCTTTCTCCCAAAAAAATAGCCTCCAAAGAAGCAAAAGTATCAAATTTGTCAAATTTGGCAAAAGTATGCAGTGAAGACCAAGTCGCTGCTTTACAAATCTGTTCAACAGAAGCCTCATTCTTGAAAGCCCATGTGGAAGCCACAGCTCTGGTGGAAAGAGCTGTAATTCGTTCAGGAGGCTGCTGTCCAGCAGTCTCATAAGTCAATCGGATAATGCTTTTCAGCCAAAAGGAAAGAGAGGAAGCGATAGCTTTTTGACCTCTCCTTTTACCAGAATAGACAACAAACAAGGATGACGTGTGTCTGAAATCTTTAGTTGCTTTTAAATAGAATTTTAAAGCACGAACCACATCAAGATTGTGTAACAGCCGTTCCACTTTAAGATTGTGTAACAGCCTTTCCTTCTTAGAAACCGAATTAGGACACAGAGAACGAACACTGATTTCCTGGTTAATATTCTTATTAGAAACCACTTTCGGAAGGAAACCAGGTTTTGTACGCAAAACAACCTTATCTGCATGAAACACCAGATAGGGTGAATTACACTGCAAAGCAGACAATTCTGAAACTGTTCGAGCAGAAGAAATAGTTACCAAAAACAAAACTTTCCAAGATAATCACTTAATATCTATGGAATGTTAAGGTTCAAACGGAACCCCTTGAAGGACAGAAAGAACTAAATTTAGACTCCATGGAGGAGCCACAGGTTTATAGACAGGCTTGATTCTGACTAAAGCCTATGCAAACGCTTGAACGTCTTGTACTTCCGCCAGACACCTGTGAAACAGAATAGATAGAACAGATATCTGTCCCTTTAAGGAACTAGCTGACAATCCTTTCTCCAATCCTTCTTGGAGAAATGACAAAATCCTAGGAATCCTAATCTTACTCCACTAGTAACCCTTGGATTCACACCAACAAAGATATTTCCGCCATATCTTATAGTAAATGTTCCTGGTGACTGATTTTCTAGCCTGGATCAAAGTATCTATAACTGATCCAGAGAACCCACGCTTAGATAGAATTAAGCGTTCAATCTCCAAGCAGTCAGCTGCAGAGAACTAGATTTGGATGCTTGAATGGACCTTGAATTAGAAGATACTGCCTCGATGGCAGTGTCCATGGTGGAACAGATGACATGTCCACTAGGTCTGCATACCAAGTCCTGCGTGGCCACGCAGACGCTATCAAAATTACTGAAGCCTTCTCCTGTTTGATTCTGGCTACCAGACGAGGGAGAAGGGGAAACAGTGGAAAAACATAAGCCAGATTGTAGGACCAAGGCGCTACTAGAGCATCTATCAATGCCGCCTTGGGGTCCCTGGACCTGGATCCGTAAAGAGAAAGTTTGGAATTCTGACGGCACGCCATCAGATCCAACTCTGGAATACCCCATAGCTGGGTAAGCTGAGCAAAAACCTCCGGAAGGAGTTCCCACTCCCCCAGGTGAAAGGTCTGACGACTCAGAAAATCCGCCTCCCAGTTGTTTATTCCTGGGATGTGAATTGCAGATAGGTGGCAGGAGTGATCCTCCGCCCATTTGATGACCTTGGATACTTCCTTCATCGCTAGGGAACTCTTTGTTCCTCCCTGATGATTGATGTACGCTGTTGTCCGACTGAAACCTGATGAACCTGGCCTCCGCTAGTTGAGGCTATGTCTACATGGAGATGCTACTTGTTAGAGCGGCAAAGAGAATGACTGGGAGGGCGGACCCTGAGGGGAGCTATATGGACAGCTCTGCTGTGTGCTCTCTTTGCCACTTCCTGTAGGGATTGAGAATATCCTACAAGTAAGGATGAATCCGTGGACTGGATACACCAATGTAAGAGAAATGAAATTATCAGGTAAGCATAATTTATGGTTTTCTTCTTAAAAGGGAAGTGTCCATAGCTGCATTCATTACTTTTGGGAAAACAATACCCAAGCTAGAGGACAGAGAATGCAAATAACGGGTGGGTACAAAAGGTGGCCCCTTCGAAAGGCACCACAGCTTGAATTACTCAACAACCAAAAAAAAATGTAAGCACAAACGACACAGAGAAAAACCAGAGCCCAGGTAAGTGCACATCAGTTACACCACCGGCAAAGCCGAACTAGAGACCACTTAGACCTAGAGTCCATCAGGTCCAAACAACCTCCGAAGCATGTGCCCCACAGGACAGAACACCCAAGAAGGTACCCGGCTAAAGATAAGGACCGCATCTGCCCCCCAAAAGGGAACCTGAGACCAGGAAATCCAAAGGAACCTTTCCCACTCATCACCTAGAAAGCAACCCATGGTTGTCTTTACAAAGGCAACGCCCAGGGAGACAAATTCCCTAGAACACAAGGACCGAAAAAGAAGGATCCATACACAGGGAACTTGTCTTCAAAAGGACTCGAGGATCCCTCATGTCCCCCAATCCCATACCATACCATAAGGTACTCCAGGAAATTCATAAGTCCCCCGATGCTCCACAAAATATCTAGATCTGTCGGCTAAATAGGCATAGACAGCAGGAACAGGTTAAATATTCCAGCAGCTAAAACAGAGCTCTCCCAGAGAAACTCAAACCGTCTTAACAGGACCTCTAAAAGACCAGCCCCCAAAAGGAAGGCTGATCCTATCGCTAACTCAAACCTCCTAAAAGGCGCGTCAAGTTAGTTAGCATCCAGACAAAAGCAAGCAGCTGTAACTGGATACACCATCACTAAGCAAATCGCTGTGGATGGTTCCAACTGTGACCCACGAAGGGCGTCCAGCCCACCGAATAGCGGCTCCAAAAAGCGCCCCCTCCCGACACCAGACGCTGGTAGAAGGAGGACATCCAATGTCCTCCCTCAAGGAAAGGACCAACAGCAGAAACGGTCAACACTGCGTAGAGTAACCGATCCCTAATCTTCCCTCCGGGATAACGGTCCCAGCCCAAAGGCTAGTCAAAAAACCAAAGACAAGAGTCCCAGACGACAGGAAAGAAGGATCAACGAGGAACAAAATCCCCTGTTAGACCGATGCTACAAACGGCATGCTACCGTGAGTCAGGAGAAAACATTGTGCTCGGGTACGAGACCCCCTACACGCAGTCGTGGGCAAAAAAAGGGAACACTCCCCAAGGGAAGAAGTCCCCGAAAAACCTCAGCATCGATATATTGGATACACGTAGTGGAAGCCCCCACAGGAGCAAAACCCTCAGCCTCCTGCTGCAGGAACCAGACACTACATCACAGCTCCCCTCCCAGGAACCTGAACACAGGAAGGGAAAAAACCCCTGCAAGGCAGGACCAAGGACCCCCAGGACTCCACGATACTAAGGTAATTTCGAACCCGGAGAACCCAAACCCTACTCTGGAAGAGAAGTGAATGAACAAATGAAAAAAAAAAACCTACCATAGGGGCGAGACCCCTTGACCACATTGCCAACCCAGTTGAAAAGCACCTTACATACAGAAACATTGTAAATGCACCAGAAGACAGGTAGGGGCCCGTCAGAAAGGTCTAAAGCCTGAGCCACAGAGGCATCTCTCACAGAGCTCCAGCCCCTACGAAGGGGGCTCACGGGACCACAACTTCAAGTGTGAACCGAACCATCCACACCCATCCATGGAGAGACGTGGACCAAGGCCAGGGTTCTCAACAATGGACGATAAAAAGATCTCCAAGAAAACAATAAAACTGCCTCCCCCAAGGAGAAACGCACCTCTAAAGTCTGTAGACTTGGTGATCTGGATAGCCTTAAACCCAAGAGACATGAAGGACTCCTGAACAGTCTGAGAATCAGCACCCAGTGCAATGAATCACACGTGATACACACACAGGTAGGGTAACATCAAAACCTGAAGGAAAATAATAACCCAGGGCACTGCTCGCCATCTCAGAGAAGTAACGCAAGACACCGCCCATGAAACTCCAAACGGAGTATCAAAGAAAAAAGGACAACTGTCTGACCCTCAAAGGGCGGCCCTCCGTACCCAACCTCGACACCGCTACTGACAAGCTCCAAGGCTAGCGTAACATTGAGGACGGAACACACCCGAACGGCAAAGACCGTAGTCCGACTGAGGGTATTAGCTGGAATAGACGACAGTCAGAGAGCTTGAAAAAGCTATTATTCAAGGAAAACTACCTTGAGCAGGCAAACATTGGAGCTGCAACTCCCACATAAGGCAAGTAAACCCTGCACACCAACTCCCAGAGTAACATGACTGGGAACAGAGAAAAAACATGCCCGCTCACCCGACCAGATGATCCCCCCCAAAAGTGGGGAAGGATGATGCTCCTCCATCGCAAGAAAGAGTGCACAAGGCTAAAGGGACAGCGTCCGGAAGAACCTAGAGTGAAAAACAAATGTTAATCCCCCGAAACAGGCCACACACATCTCCCAACTTCCATTTAATGGAAATAACGGTTCTAAGTCTCCAGGGACCTGAAGAACCTATAGTCATCTGCAAAAAGCAGAATCATAGCCCAGGTGAGAAGCCCGAACCGACCATGCTTAGAGTGGTACGGACAACCCTCCGTCTGGAGAAGTTGCATATAAACCACAGGCCTCATACATCAGTAGGATCCGAGCACAGAGTCCATAGAATAGGCCTAGAGGCATCCTCAGCACCACAAAGGTGACATGAACCCTGGTAACAGCTGAAAAAGCACCCAACCAGTACCAGCCTGGTATAAGGACACTCTAGAACTGTTCATGGTCCAAGAAAATTTGTCCCAAAGGATCAATAAATGAACTAGAAACAAAAATTTTAATATTCAACAAGTGCTCAACTCCCGAGGGAGTGCCCACGCGACCACGAGTCGCAAGTATCGGTTCCAGAGAAGAACATTTATAAAAACAAAATCTAACAGACCTGAGCTTAAGGAAAAAACAAATTAAACACATCAATCCGGATCAAAAATAAAATGAAAGGCAGCACCCATCGGGTGAACGCGCAACGTGAATGAGAATGACAACAGGACCAGATAAGTAGAGACCCTATTCACCCAAGCTCAGAAATGGAACCGAAAAAAATAAATAAAAAATAAAATAGACAATAGACGATAAGGAGATTGGCTCCATCCCCTAACGTCACATCCATTTTGCCATCCAATTTCTAAGGCCTCGGATCCCTCTGAACACTAGGACTGGGATCCTCTAACATTGCCAAAACATGCCTTAAAAGAACCCGAAGGCGAGCCAGCCTATAACAGAAGGCAAAATCATCCCTCGCCGGATCTACTGGAGACCTTGGCTCCGAGATTGGGGCCCCTGAAGCCTCAGGGGCCAACGTTTCCCCAGAAGGCTGAACTGAATCAGGCGATCTCACGCTCGATGGACCTAGGTTAATGGAGCACGGACAGTATTGGAGAAATACTTCACATGTGAGATATAAATGAGACAGCGCCATAGAAATGGCCATGCGGAACTCCGGAGGAGTGAAGGACATAGGGATACCTGCGCAAGCAGTCGGGAAAGGGTCTTGGGCACGCGCCTCATGGGTCATGGAAACCTCGAAGGTGGATGGCTCAACACACTCTAAGCTCCAGACTCAGGAGAAGAGAGTACTCTAGAACGGCACCCGGAACATAACTGATGGGCATTAATTAAAAGGGCAATTTCATATTCATCACAAGACACATCCTCCGTATCGGAGGCATCTGTGTCGCACATATCAGAATCCTCCATAATATTGGGATTACAAAAAGACAAAACTAACTGACACACTGACACCTATAATGGCGGGGGCACTCACCACCTCCTGTGAACCAGACAACCCACGAGCTAGACTCTCTCAGTCGCACACAGTCAAATATGACAGATAGTAGCCTCGCTTCTGACAAGGACTAGAAACGCCCTCCAGACCGCAATCTAATCCTGACAGAACAGAAGGCTTCAGGACAGCCTTTGCTATGACGTTCTATTCCGTCATAACGGCTTTAAAGCCCAGTCTAATTATGACGGAATAGAACGGCATAACTGCTTTAAAAGATTAAACAATAACATTTTTCAAGTAGACTGACCCTTTAAGAATCTTACAGGAATCCAGACTTTTGATTCACTTTGTATATATAAGAACTTAGAAGCGATGTCCTTACAGTCCTTGAGAGAACAGAGTGTAAGACTTTTTGTGCATATTTATTTGCTGCAAACTCAAAATTGATAATGCATTATGAGATACACTTTTACATAATCACACTTAAAGGGATATGCAAGTAAAATAATCTTACATGATTCAAATAAGGCGTGCAATTTTAACCCCTACAGCACTGGGAATTTTAGAGAAGAACTTTCTCAAAGTACTGGAGAATGTTTATAATTTTACCATCACTCCATTTAAACATAAATAGAGTCTTGTTTTTTTTTTGTTTTTTAACCTACGAAAACTATTTTAAGTAGACAACCCAAAGTATTAATCTAGGCCTATTTTGGTATATTTCATGCCACCATTTTGCCTCCAAATGCAATCAAATATATAAAAATATTAATAAATAAATACAAAGTTTTTTTTTTTTTTTTTTTTTTTTTACAAACTGAGTTTTTAGATTAAAACTATTTACCTACCACTTGTGCAGTCATAACACAAATGGTTGTAAAAGCCTCTCTTCTATTTGTTCAGACGTAGCAGATATGCATAGCTTTGCCATTACTTTTTGGTAATTCGAATGCTGCTAATTGCAGCTGTGCGCCACACTTCTGAAATTCCAGGCAGTGAAGAGGATAATTAATTAGTTACCTGATCAGGGTAACAGTATTCTAATTTAAAGGGCCATACCCAAATGTTTAAACACTTGAAAGTGATGCAGCATAGCTGTAAAAAGCTGAATAGAAAATATCACCTGAACATATCTATGTAAAAAAGAAAGATATTTTACCTCAAAAGTTCCTCAGTAGCCACCTCCCATTGTAAAGGATTTCTAAGCAGCATTTTAGTGTGTGTGTCCTGGGACAGCTGAAAGGATGAGCCTCGTGAACTCTCATAATATTTCACCAATAAGGAAGCTTACTATGAAATCTCATGAGAGTTAAGTCAAATCTCATGAGATCACAATAAGAGTTCATGACCTCAGCACTGCTGATGCTGATTGGCTGCTGTTCATTTCTTCATTTTTTTTTTTTATTTTTACCAGCAGCTGGGAGCAGGTGAAGTATAACTTTTTACACATAACTTACTCTGCTGAGCTGAGGAGATTGTGAGATAAAATATCTTCCTTTTTTACATAGAGATGCTCAGGTGATATTTTCCTGTCAGCTTTTTACAGTTATACTGCATAAGTTTCAAGTGATTTAGCATATGAGTATTATGTCCCTTTAAGCATTACCCTCCTACCTGACATCTTCTACATCCCTAATCACTAGCTGATCCCTCCCAAACATCCCCCCACACCCCTTACCACCATCTTAAGTGCTGGCAGACAGTCTGCCAGTATGCAGTTTACAGGTTCTTTTTTATTATTTTTTCCCCCTGCAGTGTAGTGATCCCTCCACAACCATCCTATATCCGTGTTCCCTCCCAAACAGCTCTCTAACACTCCCACTAGTGGTGGCCATCTTAAGTACTGGCAGACAGTCTGCCAGTACCCAGGTTAAAGGTTTTTATTTTATTGTTTTTTGCTATAGTGTAGGGGTTCCCCCTCCCATGATCATCATATAGCCCCCACCCTCTTTAGTGTAGCATCCCTTCCTCTACCTTCAAATAACATTTTTTTCTGTAGCTTAGGATCCCTTCTTTTTTGCACTTTTCTATTCCTTTAATGGGATTTTCAACAGTGTCTAAATATTTATTGTCTTCCATTGCTTTTTAAGATCCTATTAAACCTTAACATATACGTTGTAGCAATCATTGTTCCATCTTAAAACACTGAAAGGGAACTTGTGCTGTCCTCTCCTTTACCTATACTGTCAAGTCTCTCGCCCTTCAACTTCCAAGTTCCCCAGAGGGAAAGGAAGTCTGCATATGACAATCAGGTAGGTAACATATCTATTTATACCATTTCTACAACATACAGAAAAAAATATATCTTTGGAATGAATATATAAATACATAAAGAAGAAACTAAGCAGGTCTCAATAAATTAGTATTCGTATAAATGATAATCATTTAGACAGGTTAAAAAAAAAAATCTTTAAAAAAAGAGTATTCAATGCTCTTAGAATCAGAATGAAAACTAGATAAAATGTGTACTTACATTAAATTTGATGATGTCATATATCAAATAGCGCGGTACATCTTGCCCTTTAACCTTGTCAATGATCATTTCCTTTAAAAAAATAAAAGAGCTTAATTTTATCATATGCTGATAATTCCATGACCACGTACCTTAAAAAAGAATTCTAATATAATAAGTAGCTCTCCAACAGAATATTCCCCTAGGGATGAGCTTTACATAAAAATGCACTTCCTGTTAAAGGGACACTAAACACAATTTTTTTCTTTCATGATTCAGATAGAGCATGCTTTTTTAAGCAACTTTTTAAATGTACTCCTATTATCAAATTTTCTTCATTCTCTTGCTATCTTTGTTTGAAAAGCAATAATCTAAGTTTAGAAGCCGGCCTATTTTTGGTTCACAACCTGGGTTGTCCTTGCTGATTGGACAGCACCAACAAACAAGTTATGTCCAGGGTGCTAAACCAAAAATTGTCTGGCTCCTTAGCTTAGATGCCTTTTTTTCAAACAAAGAGAGCAAGAGAACGAAGAAAAATTGATAATAGGAGTAAATTAGAAAGTTGCTTAAAATTGCACGCTCTATCTGAATCATGAAAGAAAAAAAATTGGATTCAGTGTCCCTTTAAGTTAAAAATCAGCTTGAACTTCTTTATTGCATTCAAAAAAATTTAAATAACATGTTAAGTTGCTGCTCATTCATATACACAACAGATGTTTTTACTTTAATGTCCCTTCACTTTTAAGTTTTATACATTGGCTCTTAAAACGTTTTCCTTAAAAGAATAGAAAACTCAAAATTAAACTTGTATTATTCAGACAGAGCATGTAAACACTTAAATTCAATTCTATTTTCAAATGCACTTTGTTCTCTTGATATCTTTTGTTGAACAATAATATGTAGATATTTGTATATCCTTCACTACTGTGAGCTAGCTGGTGATTGATGACTACACATATTTGTCTCTCGTCATTGGCTCAACAGATCTTTTCAGCTAGCTTTTAGTAGTTTGTTGCTTCTCTGGAGCTGAAGCCGTTTCTGCTGGAGTTGGAGACTATAGGGCCGAGCCATGATGGTCTTTTTGTGAAGTTTCTACTTCTGCAGACGCCTGAGATAATGGTGATAGACCTGCATCTAAGTTTTTCCTGGGAGGGCTCTGGTCTGAAGCTACCTACTTGACTAATCCTTGAAATGTAAGAATCCTGGATTGTCCCAATTCGAAGAGTCATCTCTGATGATGACTGAATTTTTGACAAGGCTGAATCCAGATTGTTTTGCAAGATACGTAGTTTTGCTGCCCGAGTGGGAAAAAGTAAATTTATGCTTACCTGATAAATTAATTTCTTTTAAAATATGACGAGACCACGGATTTCATCCTTACTTGTGGGATATTAACATCCTGCTAACATGAAATGGCAAAGAGCACCACAGCAGAGCTGTATATATAGCCCCTCCCTCCCCCTCCACCTCCAGTCATTCGGCCGAAGGTTATAGGAATAGAAAAGGAAAGGCTAAAAAGGTGCAGAGGTGACTGAAGTTTTCAAAAAATAAAATAAATCTGTTTTAAATAACAGGGTGGGCCGTGGACTCGTCATATCGTAAAAGAAATTAATTTATCAGTTAAGCATAAATTTACTTTTCTTTTACAAAGATATGATGAGTCCACGGATTTCATCCTTACTTTTGGGAAACCAATACCAAAGCAATAGGACACGGATGAAAGGGAGGGACAAGACAGGAACCTAAACGGAAGGCACCATTGCTTGAAGAACCTTTCTCCCAAAAATAGCCTCAGAAGAAGCAAAAGTGTCAAATTTGGAAAATTTGGAAAAAGTGTGAAGGGACGACCAAGTCGCAGCCTTACAAATCTGTTCAACAGATGCATCGTTTTTAAAAGCCCATGTGGAAGCCACAGCCCTAGTAGAATGAGCCGTAATTCTTTCAGGAGGCTGCTGTCCAGCAGTCTCATATGCCAGGCGGATGATACTTCTCAGACAAAAAGAAAGAGAGGTAACCGTAGCTTTCTGACCCCTACGCTTTCCAGAATAAACAATGAATAATGAAGATGATTGACGGAAATCCTTAGTTGCCTGTAAGTAAAAATTTAAGGCACGGACCACATCCAAGTTATGTAACAGACTCTCCTTCTTAGAAGAAGGATTAGGGACACAAGGAAGGAACAACAATTTCCTGATTAATATTCTTATTCGAAACAACCTTAGGAAGAAAACCAGGTTTGATACGTAAAACCACCTTATCAGAATGAAAAATGAGATAAGGCGAATCACACTGCAACGCTGAAAGCTCAGAAACTCTTCGAGCAGAAGAAATAGCAACCAGAAACAGAACTTTCCAAGATAACAGTTTAATATCTATGGAATGCATAGGTTCAAACGGGACTCCTTGAAGAACTAAATTCAAACTCCAGGGAGGAGTAATAGGTCTAAATACAGGCTTAATTCTAGATAGAGCCTGACAAAAAGACTGAACATCTGGTACATTTGCCAAACGTTTGTGAAACAGAATTGACAAAGCTGAAATTTGTCCCTTTAAGGAACTTGCTGATAACCCTTTCTCCAATCCTTCTTGGAGAAAAGACAAAATCCTAGGAATCCTAACCTTACTCCATGAGTAACCCTTGGATTCACACCTAATAAAGATATTTACGCCATATCTTATGATAGATTTTTCTAGTGACAGGCTTTCTAGCCTGCATCAAAGTATTGATAACTGAATCAGAGAATCCTCGCTTCGATTAAATAAAGCGTTCAATCTACACGCAGTCAGCTGCAGAGAAAATAGATTTGGTTGTTGGAAAGGCCCTTGAATGAGAAGGTCCTGTCTCAATGGAAGTTTCCACGGTGGCAGAGAGGACATGTCCACTAGATCCGCATACCAAGTCCTGCGTGGCCACGCAGGCGCTATCAGGATCACTGAAGCTCTCTCCTGTTTGATTCGAGCAATCACGCGTGGGAGGTGAGGAAACGGCGGAAACACATAAGCTAGGCTGAACAATCAAGGAACTGCCAAGGCATCTATCAGTTCGGCCTGAGGATCCCTTGACCGGGATCCGTATCTTGGAAGCTTGGCATTCTGTCGAGAAGCCATCAAATCCAATTCCGATCTTCCCCATCTGAGAATCAATGAGGCAAATACCTCCGGGTGAAGTTCCCACTCCCCAGATGAAAAATCTGTCTACTTAGAAAATCTGCTTCCCAGTTCTCTACTCCTGGGATGTAGATCGCTGACAGATTACAAGAGTGGGCCTCTGCCCTACTGATTATCTTGGATACCTCTATCATCGCTAAGGAACTCCTTGTTCCCCCTGATGATTCACATATGCCACAGTTGTGATGTTGTCCGACTGGAATCTGATGAATTTGGCCGAAGCCAACTAAGGCCACGCCAGAAGCGCATTGAATATTGCTCTCAGTTCCAGAATATTGATTGGAAGTAGAGACTCCACTTGAGTCCAAACACCCTGAGCCTTCAGGGAGTTCCAAACTGCACCCCAGCCCAGAAGGCGACAACCACCAAAGAAGAGAGTTTCTGGTCTCTTGATCCAGATTTATCTGAGGAGATAAATCCGCATAATCCCCATTCCACTGTCCGAGCATGCACAGCTGCAGTGGTCTGAGATGAAAGCGAGCAAACGGAACAATGTCCATTGCCGCTACCATTAATCCAATTACCTCCATACACTGAGCAACTGACGGCCGAGGAATGGACTGAAGGGCTCGGCAAGTATTCAGAATCTTTGATTTTCTGACCTCCGTCAGAAATATTTTCATGGCTACCGAGTCTATCAGTGTTCCCAAGAAAGGAACCCTTATCTGTGGGACAAGTGAACTCTTCTCTATGTTCACCTTCCAGCCGTAAGTTCTCAGAAAAGACAACACTGTGTCCGTGTGAGATTGTGTCAGATGATATGTTGATGCCTGAATCAGAATATCGTCCAGATAAGGCGCCACCGCTATCCCTTGCGGTCTGAGAACCGCCAAAAGAGACCCTAGAACCTTTGTGAAGATTCTGGGTGCTGTGGCCAACCCAAAAGGAAGAGCCACGAACTGATAATGTTTGTCCAAGAACGCAAACCTTAGAAACCGATGATGATCCTTCAAATCCACGGTAGTCATATAATGACCCTCCTGTATCATTGGTAAAATTGTTCAAATTGTCTCCATCTTGAATGATGGAACTCTTAGAAATTTGTTTAGACATTTGAGATCTAAAATCGGTCTGAACGTTCCCTCTTTTTTGGGAACCACAAATAGGTTTGAGTAAAACCTCTGTCCCTGTTCCAATTTTGGAACTGGACAAATTACTCCCATAGTAGAAAGGTCTTTTACACAGCGTAAGAACGCCTCTCTTTTTATCTGGTTTGCAGATAATTTTAAAAGATGAAATCTCCCTCTTGGGAGAAAATCCTTGAATTCCAATTGATAACCGTGGGTCAATATTTCTAGTGCCCAGGAATCCTGAACATCTCTTGACCAAGCCTGAACAAAGAAAGAGTCTGCCCCCTACTAGATCCGGTCCCGGATCGGGGGCCATCCCTTCATGCTGTCTTAGGACTAGCAGTGGGCTTTTTGGATTGTTTACCCTTATTCCAGTTCTGATTGGGTCTCCAAACTGACTTAGATTGGGTACAATTCCCTTCCTGCTTTGTGGAAGAAGAAGAAGCGGGGGGTCCTCCTTTAAAGTTCCGAAAGAAACGAAAATTATTCTGTTTACCCCTCATTTTAACCAACTTACCCTGAGGTAGGGCATGGCCTTTACCTCCTGTAATATCAGAAATGATTTCCTTCAATTCTGGCGCAAAAAGGGTCTTACCCTTAAAGGGAATAGCTAAAAGCTTATGTTTTGATGACACATCAGCAGACCAAGATTTGAGCCATAATGCTCTACGTGCTAAAATAGCAAATCCTGCATTTTTTGCCGCTAATTTAGCAATTTGAAAAGCGGCATCAGTAATAAAAGAAGTAGCTAGCTAGAGAGCCTTAATTCTATCTAAGATGTCATCTAATGGAGTCTCAACCTTAAGAGACTCTTCTAGAGCCTCAAACCAAAAAGCTGCTGCAGTAGTTACTGGAACAATGCAAGCCGTAGGTTGTAAAAGAAACCCCTGATTAACAAATAATTTCTTTAGTAGACCCTCTAATTTCTTATCCATAGGGTCCTTGAAAGCACAACTATCCTCAATAGGTATAGTAGTACGCTTAGCTAGGGTAGATATAGCTCCCTCTACCTTAGGAACCGTTTGCCATGAGTCCCGAATGGTATCTGATATGGGAAACATTTTCTTAAAATTAGGAGGGGGAGAAAATGGTATACCTGGTCAATCCCATTCCTTTCTAATAATTTCCGAAATTCTCTTAGGAACTGGAAAAACATCAGTGTAAGTAGGTACTTCCATATATTTATCCATTTTACACAATTTCTCTGGAGGAATCACAATAGGATCCCAATCATCCAGAGTCGCTAAAACCTCCCTAAGTAACAGGCGGAGGTGTTCAAGCTTAAATTTAAATGACATAGCATCCGAATCTGTATGAGGCAAAACATTCCCTGAATCAGAAATTTCACCCTCAGACAGTAATTCCCTGATTTCCAACTCAGAGCACTGTGAGGGAACATCGGAAATAGCTAAAAAAAGCATCAGAGGATTCAGTATTTACATTAATACCTGACCTACTGTGTTTACCCTGCAACACTGGTAATTTAGACAATACCTCTGTAAGGGTAGTTGACATAACTGCAGCCATCTCCTGCAGAGTAAAGGAATTAGACGCACTAGAAGTACTTGGCGTCGCTTGTGTGGGTGTTAAAGGTTGTGACACTTGGGGAGAATTGGATGGCATATCCTGATTCTCTTCAGACTGAGAATCATCCTTAGGCACACTTTCTTTATTTAAAATATGCTTTTTACATTGTAATGCCCTTTCAGTACAAAACTTACACAATGTTAGAGGGGGTTGCACAATAGCTTCTAAACACATAGAACAATGAGAAACCTCAATGTCAGACATGTTGAACAGACTAGTAATACCACAAAAGTTGTTTAAACACCTATTTATTGCATAAAATAAACATTTGAAAAACATGTACTGTGCCTTTAAGAAAAGAAAAAGTGAACAATTTTTCCAAAATGCTCAATTAACGTTAAATTATCCCCAAATTTAACTTAATATTGTTGGTTAATCCAAAAATTACTGCACCCAGAAGCAAGGGCAGATATAAGGATCAAAAGTACTTATATCAACAACTAGTTAAAAGATAGATAAAAATGGGAATGCGGTATTGCACCAAAGTTAATGTACACACAGTATACAACCCCTCAAACATAAAACAAACAAGTTTAAATGCCAAAAATAAAAAATGTAAAACATCGTTTTTTTCATTGTCTCCCATGTCAAATAATGCCCAAATAAAGTCAACTAATGAAAAATATAATATAGGGACTCCAGAAATACCCCTCTTATAAAATAGGATTTACTGCTTAGCCCATTCCCATACAGGGAAATAATGCCAGCCAGTTCTGATACACCAAGTCTCCTCAGAATAAAAAAGGCTGCACATACCTTAATGCTGCTTGTAGCATGAAACCGGTCTCCACACTGAAGATGTCTCATGGTTACCTTCAGAAGTCTTTTGGGAACCAGCGTGGATCTTAGTTACAACTGCTAAAATCATCAACCTCAGGGCAGAAATCTTCTTTCATATCCCCCTGAGGAAAATAGTATGCACCGGTACCATTTAAAATAAAATCTTCTTGATTGAAGAAACTAAAACTAACACCTCACTTTACCATGTCTTCCTAGTATAACACAGGCAAAGAGAATGACTGGAGGTGGAGGGGAAGGGACGGGCTATATATACAGCTCTGCTGTGGTGCTCTTTGCCACTTCCTGTTAGCAGGAGGTTAATATCCTACAAGTAAGGATGAAATCCGTGGACTCGTCATATCTTTGTAAAAGAAATAAAGTTACTGTCACTTTAAGAAACGTTACCCAAAAAGAAAAATTACCCAGAAAATAAATTCTAAAATCCTAACTGCACCTCTACACCTCACCAAGTCTTGCTGAGGTGCTTCCTGACCTCCTACAGACTTAGCCAAAGATAATCCGGACTCTCCACTGTCAGCACCCGCTCTCCGTTCTGCCTAAAACACACCGGAACAAGAGCCGACAGCGCATCACTTCCTACACACAGAAGTAAAAAAATATAGAGCGTGCAAAACTCGCGCCGCATAAGCTCCGCCCATCGTGGGCGTATATCGGCCGACATTACTCAACAGTCACCGGGAGGAACAGAAAAAAAAGTGACACATACAAACACAACTCATAATGTGGCACACCATTAAGCAGCACCTACATGTATAAAAACTGTAAGAAACCAAAATCAGGAGAGTTAAAAAAAAAACACTCCTAACAGAGCCATCCTCACACAGTGCCCCACATAAAAAAACAAATACTGCCATAAGACAAAAACCTGCACATAAGCAGGATTGATATCCCAAATTAACCTAATAAGTGCCAAAACCTTTCTGACCCATCAGAAAATTAAAAGTAGCACTTATCTCCAACACAGTCTGCCTGGCAGCAGGGCAGCTCAATAGGTTTGAAAGGCTTCCTTCCTAACATGGACCTGTGGATACAGAATAAAAGACCAAGTAAACCTACAAGGTCTTTTACCAAAAGGGCAGCAACAACAACCTGGAAGGCACAGAGGTGATTATACCCCCCAAGTTCCCAAAAGCTTAAAAGCCACCACTGCTCTACTGAAGAGACTGAAGTGGACTACAGCTAAACCACAGAAAAGAACAGAACAACCCTGTTCTGCTTTAAAAATAACAAACTCTTGATTGAAGAATAAGACACCTAACTTTACCCCTCCTTGCAACTGATACAGGCAAAGAGAATGTCTGTGGGTTGTGGGTAAGGTAGTGGTATTTAACAGCTTTGCTGTGGTGCTCTTTGCCTCCTCCTGCTGGTCAGGAGTGATATTCCCAATAGTAATTATGATGATCCGTGGACTCACCATGTCATTAGAAAGAAAAAAAACCTTCTCCCAGATGAAGCAATAGTAAACTGAAGCAATAGAAATTCCCTTCTAGGATGTGAAATGTGGAAAGAGTACAAAACTAAATTCAAGTGACTTACATTACCGGAAAGGAAAATAAGGAATCCCATCTGAAGACCAAAATATGCCGCAGCAGTGACATTAAAAGGCATGAAAGAACAGAAAACAAATATCTCCTTTGAGAAAAGTCCAAGCCTGAGAAGAGTCAATAGAAAATATTGTCCAAAAACACAAATGGAAAACGCCTGTAGAAAAAATGGAGTGGAAAATAAACCACTAGGACAAGGAATGTTTTAAAAAGGAATACAAAAAGCATTATTATGCACTAAGGAAATAGCAAGCCAAATGGATAAGTCTGATATAGAACATGCAAAGGGAGATCTGACGGAATTTATACAAACAAAACGTTCATACATAGAACAAATAGTGGAAGAAAGAACAATCTGAACAATCTGTCTGCATAGTACAGTATACAAAAACTCTCAGAAATAAAACACATAACTGAGAAGAAAGAGCTTTCTGAAAATGGATTCCTTGACCATGTTTGCAAATGACAATATGTTGTTATTAAAAATACAGCTAAAGGTAAAGGAATCTGAACCAAAATAGTTTCCATAATTGGAACCAAAGAATACCTTGAGGTCTTATAACATACAAAAGACCCTTTGCAAAAAAGTCTGGAAGCTATAGTAAGTGCCAAAGGAAGAACCACAACCAGAATGTGTTTGTCAAAAAGTACAGATTTAAAGTGAAGGTTAAGCATATGAAATACAGGAGTGCATTTATTAATCTTACCCTAACCTAATCGCTAAGTTTATTTATTTATTTTTTTTCTAATTTTCTCATTTTTAAATCGTTGTCTCCCTACTGTTCCTATGTCTAACTGCTCTCACATACCAGTTCCGGCTTTTCTTGTATTTTACATAGAAAGCGGTCCCATCTGCTTTCTACATCTTCCTAAAGCGCGTTCGCGATGCTCCGTGAAACAGTGCATGCGCCACTCGGCAATTTAACAGTCTTCTGCGCAAGCGGTTCTTATTCTTATGCAGCAAGCAATTTTCAATCCATAAATATATAATTATTTGGCAAAAGTCTTTAGATCAATTACATAATGAAAGAGCTCTTCTCTGTATTTAATGCGGTCATAAACCAAACTAGTACGCATGCGCAAAACAAGAATGCGCATTTACTGTGCGATGAATCAGCATGCACATATCCTCAAGCAGGCGGATGACGTAGGACAACGGCTGCCTAACGGCCAGAATTTCAAATGGCTGAACTAAAAACATGACCAAATTATAAAAAATAAAAAAAAGGGGTTGATTTAGCAAAGCGGCAAACATGAAATTAAAAGTGAGATTACTGTCTTTAGAATAAAAAAAAAAACACAATTTATGCTTACCTGATAAATTTATTTCTTTTGTGGTGTATCCAGTCCATGGATCATCCATTACTTGTGGGATATTCTCCTTCCCAACAGGAAGTTACAAGAGGATCACCCACAGCAGAGCTGCTATATAGCTCCTCCCCTAACTGCCACCCCCAGTCATTCGACCGAAACAAGCCGAGAAAGGAGAATCCATAGGGTGCAGTGGTGACTGTAGTTTAAATTAAAATTTAGACCTGCCTTAAAAGGACAAAGCGGGCCGTGGACAGGATACACCACAAGAGAAATAAATTTATCAGGTAAGCATAAATTGTGTTTTCTCTTGTAAGGTCTATCCAGTCCACGGATCATCCATTACTTGTGGGATACCAATACCAAAGCTAAAGTACAAGGATGAAGAGAGGGACAAGGCAGGAACTTAAACGGAAGGAATCACTGCCTGTAGAACCTCTCTCCCAAAAATAGCCTCCGAAGAAGCAAAAGTATCAAATTTGTAAAATTTTGAAAAGGTATGAAGCGAAGACCAAGTCGCTGCCTTGCAAATCTGTTCAACAGAAGCCTCATTTTTAAAGGCCCAGGTGGAAGCCACAGCTCTAGTAGAATGAGCTGTAATCCTTTCAGGGGGCTGCTGTCCAGCAGTCTCATAGGCTAAGCGTATTACGCTCCGAAGCCAAAAAGAAAGAGAGGTTGCCGAAGCCTTTTGACCTCTCCTCTGTCCAGAGTAAACAACAAACAGGGTAGATGTTTGACGAAAATCTTTAGTAGCTTGTAAGTAAAACTTCAAAGCACGGACTACGTCCAGATTATGTAAAAGACGATCCTTCTTTGAAGAAGGATTAGGACACAATGATGGAACAACAATCTCTTGATGGATATTCTAGTTAGAAACCACCTTAGGTAAAAACCCAGGTTTTGTACGCAGAACTACTTTATCTGTATGGAAAATCAGATAAGGAGAATCACATTGTAAAGAAGATAACTCAGAGACTCTACGAGCCGAGGAAATAGCCATCAAAAACAGAACTTTCCAAGATAAAAGTTTGATATCAATGGAATGAAGGGGTTCAAACGGAACTCCTTGAAGAACTTTAAGAACCAAGTTTAAGCCCCATGGGGGGAGCAACAGGTTTAAACACAGGCTTAATTCTAACCAAAGCCTGACAAAAAGCCTGAATGTCTGGAACTTCTGCCAGACGCTTGTGCAAAAGAATAGACAGAGCAGAAATATGTCCCTTTAAAGAACTAGCTGATAAAAAATTTTCCAAACCCTCTTGGAGAAAGGACAATATCCTAGGAATCCTAACCTTACTCCATGAGTAATTCTTGGATTCACACCAATAAAGGTATTTAAGCCATATCTTATGGTAGATTTTCCTGGTGACAGGCTTTTGTGCCTGTATGAGGGTATCAATGACTGACTCGGAGAAGCCACGCTTTGATAAAATCAAGCATTCAATCTCCAGGCAGTCAGTCTCAGAGAAATTAGATTTGGATGATTGAAAGGACCTTGTAGTAGAAGGTCTTGTCTCAGAGGCATGGTGGAAAGGATGACATGTCCACTAGGTCTGCATACCAGGTCCTGCGTGGCCACGCAGGCGCTATCAAGATCACCGATGCTCTCTCCTGTTTGATTTTGGCAATCAGTCGAGGGAGCAGAGGAAACGGTGGAAACACATAAGCCAGGTTGAAGAACCAAGGCGCTGCTAGAGCATCTATCAGCGTCGCTTCTGGGTCCCTGGACCTGGATCCGTAACAAGGAAGCTTGGCGTTCTGGCGAGACACCATGAGATCCAGTTCTGGTTTGCCCCAACGATGAACCAATTGAGCAAACACCTCCGGATGGAGTTCCCACTCCCCCGGATGAAAAGTCTGACGACTTAGAAAATCCGCCTCCCAGTTCTCTACACCTGGGATATGGATTGCTGATAGGTGGCAAGAGTGAGTCTCTGCCCAGCGGATTATCTTGGAGACTTCTAACATCGCTAGGGAACTCCTGGTTCCCCCTTGATAGTTGATGTAAGCCACAGTCGTGATGTTGTCCGACTGAAATCTGATGAACCTCAGAGTTGCTGAGGCCAAGCTAGAAGAGCATTGAATATTGCTCTTAACTCCAGAATATTTATTGAGAGGAGTTTCTCCTCCTGAGTCCACGATCCCTGAGCCTTCAGGGAATTCCAGACTGCACCCCAACCTAGAAGGCTGGCATCTGTCGTTACAATTGTCCAATCTGGCCTGCAAAATGTCATACCTTTGGACAGACGGACCCGAGATAGCCACCAGAGAAGAGAATCTCTGGTCTCTTGGTCCAGATTTAGAAGGAGACAAATCTGTGTAATCCCCATTCCACTGACTGAGCATGCATAGTTGCAGCGGTCTGAGATGTAGGCGCGCAAATGGCACTATGTCCATCGCCGCTACCATTAAGCCAATTACTTCCATGCACTGAGCCACCGAAGGGTGCGGAATAGAATGAAGGACACGGCAAGATTTTAGAAGCTTTGATAACCTGGATTCTGTTAGGTAAATCTTCATTTCTACAGAATCTATCAGAGTCCCTAGGAAGGAGACTCTTGTGAGTGGGGATAGAGAACTCTTTTCCTCATTCACCTTCCACCCATGTGACCTGAGAAATGCCAGAACTATGTCCGTATGTGACTTGGCAATCTGAAAGCTTGACGCCTGTATCAGGATGTCGTCCAGATAAGGGGCCACTGCTATACCTCGCGGTCTTAGAACCACCAGAAGCGATCCCAGAACCTTTGTAAAGATTCTTGGAGCTGTAGCTAACCCAAAGGGAAGAGCCACAAATTGGTAATGCCTGTCTAGAAAGACAAACCTTAGGAACAGATGATGATCTTTGTGAATCGGAATGCGAAGGTAAACATCCTTTAAATCCACTGTGGTCATGTACTGACCCTCCTGGATCATAGGTAGGATGTTCCGAATAGTTTTTTGAACAATGGAACTTTGAGGAATTTGTTTAAGATCTTTAGATCCAAAATTTTTCTGAAGGTTCCCTCTTTTTTGGGAACCACAAACAGATTTGAATAAAATCCCTGTCCCTGTTCCGTCTGTGGAACTGGACGGATCACTCCCATAACTAGGTCTTGCACACCGCGTAAGAATGCCTCTTTCTTTATCTGGTTTACAGATAATCTCGAAAGGTGAAATCTCCCTTGTGGGGGGGAAGCTTTGAAGTCCAGAAGATATCCCTAAGATATGATCTCCAACGCCCAGGGATCCTGAACATCTCTTGCTCACGCCTGGGCGAAGAGAGAAAGTCTGCCCCCTACTAGATCCGTTACCGGATAGGGGGCCGTTCCTTCATGCTGTCTTAGAGGCAGCAGCAGGCTTTCTGGCCTGCTTGCCTTTGTTCCAGGACTGGTTAGGTTTCCAGGCCGGTTTGGATTGAGCAAAAGTTCCCTCTTGTTTTGTAGCAGAGGAAGTTGATGCTGCAGCTGCCTTGAAGTTTCAAAAGGCACGAAAATTAGACTGATTGGCCCTTGATTTGGCCCTGTCCTGAGGAAGGGCATGACTCTTACCTCCAGTAATGTCAGCAATAATTTCCTTCAAACCAGGCCCGAATAGGGTCTGCCCCTTGAAGGGAATGTTAAGTAATTTAGACTTTGAAGTCACATCAGCTGAATCCAGAATTCTTAGCCGTTAGTTTAGTCAAATGAACAATGGCATCAGAAACAAAAGAATTAGCTAGCTTAAGTGTTCTAAGCATGTCAAGTATTTCAGTCAATGGAGTAGCTGTCTGAAAGGCCTCTTCCAGAGACTCAAACCAGAACGCCGCAGCAGCCGTGACAGGAGCAATGCACGCAAGGGGCTGCAGGATAAAACCTTGTTGAATAAACATTTTCTTAAGGTAACCCTCTAATTTTTTATCCATTGGATCTGAAAAAGCACAACTGTCCTCGACAGGGATAGTAGTTCGCTTTGCTAAAGTAGAAACTGCTCCCCCCACCTTAGGGACAGTCTGCCATAAGTCCCGTGTGGTGGCGTCTATTGGAAACATTTTTCTAAATATAGGTGGTAGGGAAAAGGGAACACCGGGCCTATCCCACTCCTTACTAATAATTTCTGTAAACCTTTTAGGTATTGGAAAAACATCAGTACACACCGGCACTGCATAGTATTTATCCAGTCTACACAATTTCTCTGGCACTGCAATTGTGTCACAGTCATTCAGAGCAGCTAACACCTCCCCAAGCAATACATGGAGGTTCTCAAGCTTAAATTTAAAAGTAGAAATATCTGAATCAGGTTTCCCCGAGTCAGAGATGTCACCCACAGACTGAAGCTCTCCTTCCTCAGCTTCTGCATATTGTGACGCAGTATCAGACATGGGCCTTAAAGCATCTGCGCGCGCTGTATTACGTCTAACCCCAGAGCTATCGCGCTTTCCTCTGAATTCCGGCAGTCTGGCTAATACCGCTGACAGGGTATTATCCATGATCGCCGCCATGTTCTGTAAAGTAATCGCTATGGGCGTCTTTGATGTACTTGGCGCCATTTTAGCGTGAGTCCCTTGAGCGGGAGTCAAAGGGTCTGACACGTGGGGAGAGTTAGTCGGCATAACTTCCCCCTCGTCAGAATCCTCAGGTGATAATTCTTTTAAAGATAACAGCTGATCTTTATTGTTTAAAGTGAAATCAATACATTTAGTACACATTCTCCTATGGGGTTCCACCATGGCTTTTAAACATAATGAACAAGGAGTTTCCTCTATGTCAGACATGTTTGTACAGACTAGCAATGAGACTAGCAAGCTTGGAAAACACTTTAAAGCAAGTTAACAAGCAATATAAAAAAACGTTACTGTGCCTTTAAGAGAAACAAATTTTGTCAAAATTTGAAATAACAGTGAAAAAAGGCAGTTAAACTAACTAAATTTTTACAGTGTATGTAACAAGTTAGCAGAGCATTGCACCCACTTGCAAATGGATGATTAACCCCTTAATACAAAAAACGGATTAACAAAACGAAAAAAACTTTTTAGTTGAAATACTTTTTATTGGTTATAATATGATTAAAGTACAAGTCGTGCATATCAAACAGAGATGAGTTACAGAGCACTTATGTATCTCAAAGAAACATACACATAGCATTCTGCACGTATAACAAAAGAACGTTGTGTAAGGTGCACAGACCATGCAAATATAGCTTCTATATCTGTTAATTTAACATTTAACAAATTAAGCTAAACATTATAAGTCAATGAACTTTCCCCCCCTACCCCCCTCCCCCCAAACCAGGTGTTTCCTCTAATTCAATTTAGCTTCTAATAAGTCTAGCAGTCAACTCTCGGCAAAATACCAATTTTATCTGTCGAGCTCTGGAGTTTAGATAACTAAAGATATGGATCTCCGCCTGTTCCTCTTATCCCCATCCTTTCAAGTCGCCTCCCCCTTCTCTTCTTCTTCATGGGTAATAGTAGGTTATGAGTTCCCCCCTAGAATCCAATAAAACCAAACCTTCTGAAAATGATCAGTAGTCCCTTGAGACCAAGCCGCTAATTCTGACATTAAATAGGTATCTTTTATCTTATCCAGTACTTCTGACCAGTTCGGCGCACCCACCTTCCAATGTCTAGCAATACAGATACGTAAGCATGTACACAGAGTTTTAATAAAGGTGTTGGACGCTGAGTTTAACCTTCTTATCCATTCATTCAAAAGACCTTGAGTTATAGTTAAATCAATGTTCTCGTCTAGTGTGTCACTGAGTAATTTCGAGAGTCTCGTCCATAATGGGCGTACTTTTGGGCAGTCCCACCACATGTGTCTATAGGACCCTCGTGCCCCACAGCCTCTATAACATGCTGCAGTGCTAAGGGGGGGAATATGGGCTGTCCGCTCCGGTGTAAGATACCACCTAAAGGCTACCTTCAAGCAGTTTTCCCTCATATCTGCACTGATCATTCCCTTACTAGTTTCAAATAGAATTTTCTCCCACACTCCCCTTTCCCTTGTTTCCCCTGTATCATTCTCCCATCTTTCCATAAGGGTAGATTTGAGGGTAATTTTCCGTTCTTGTAACAGTGAGTATATCTGTGAAATCATATGTTTCCCTCTAGTCTGTGTGCTGCATATTCTTTCTAGAGAGGACGGGGGTTGGTTTCTTCTATTAAGGGCATACTTAGTTATAGCTGAGGTTATCTGTAAGTAAAGAAACCAATGTAAAGTGTATGGTTGGATTTTGTCTCTGATCTGGTTGAAGGTGAGAATCGTGGTTTTGTCTAAAAAATCTGCCACCCTGTACAAACCTTTATTTTCCCACTTCCCCACCACCTTTCTAAGGTCCAAGGGCAATAAGAATTTCAATGGAAGAAATATCGAATGTGGGGTAATCAATCCCAATTGTTTGGTGATCTTATGCCAATTGTGAATAGTTTCCATTGTTATTGGTGATTTATAAGTGAGTGATTTCAGTTTCAGAGTTGGATCCCACAGCAGATCGGGCGGACATTCACATCCCGCTATATCTGCTTCAATTTTAGGCCAAGAGAGCTCTTGTAAATTTTTCTCAAGTATGATAGATTGTGATAGCCTAGCTGCTTGGTAGTAATCCACCAGGTTTGGAACCCCCACTCCCCCCATCTGTCTATGTTGTTTCAGTATTTGTGAAGCAATCCTAGCTTTCCCATCCGCTCTCAGAAAGCGAGATAGATCAGTTTGTAGAGTGTTTAAGTCCACCAGGGGAACCCCGATCGGCAGAGCCCTAAAGAGGTACAGCAATCTGGGGAGAACGTTCATTTTAATAGCTGAAAGTCTCCCGTACCACGAAAATCTACATTTTTTCCAATTGTTTAGGTCCCTCCTGATGGTTTTATATATGGGCAAATAGTTTAATCTGTATAAATCTGAAAAAGTACTGTTTAATTTAATCCCCAAATAGGTGATATGGCTCTTTACCCATATTAGGTTGAAATTCAGTTCAGCCATTTTTCTTGTATGTGACGGAAGGCAGATTGGCAAAGCCTCGCATTTATCAAGGTTGATCTTATACCCAGAAATTTCTGAAAAACTTCCCAGAACACTATACAAGTTAGTCAGAGACACCAATGGTCTGGTTAAAGTCAGCAACACATCGTCAGCAAATAGTGTCAATTTATATTCTTCCCCGGTTATCTCCACCCCCCTTATATCCATTGATTGCCTAATGAAAGCCGCCAGTGGTTCAATGCTAATGGCAAATAATAGCGGAGAGAGTGGGCACCCCTGACGAGTCCCATTTAAAATATCTATTAGCCTTGAGTTGTAACCTGCTGCCCCCACTACTGCCGTCGGTCTGGAATATATAGTTGTAAGTGCTTTTATAAAGGCCCCCTTGAAGCCCATTTTATCTAATACCCTAAACATAAACTTCCAATCCACCCTATCAAACGCCTTTTCTGCGTCAAGTGAAAGGAGTATGGATGGCGTCTTGGTCTGTGATAGGTAGTCAACCAGGGTTAGAATTCTCCTGACATTGTCGGGGGCTTCTCTATCTTTAATAAACCCTACTTGGTCCTTATGTATCAGTGAGGGTAGGAATAATTTAAGTCTATTTGCCATAATCTTGGTGAAGATCTTAAGATCCGTGTTGATTAGGGATATAGGCCTATAATTACCACAATATTTCAGATTTTTCCCCTCCTTGGGTATTACCACTATCTTAGCTTGTAACATGTCTTTAGGTAACTCCCCTCCCGCCAGTATTCCGTTACAAAAGGCTAATAGGTGGGGCAGCAGCTCTTTCTTAAATAATTTGTAATATTCCCCTGTAAGGCCATCTGGGCCCGCCGCTTTGCCTGACTTAAGGTCTTTAATTACTGATAATATTTCTATAGCTGAGATGTCTGCATTGAGGTTTGCCAGATCTGTCTCCTGAATGGACGGTAACTTAGCCTGATTAAGAAACTCCTCTGTCTGCCGACCAAGATCCCCCGGGAGCACCTTTTTCCCATCATATAGGTTTTCATAAAACTGAGCAAAAGTTTCAGTTATTTCTTGAGGGTTGGAAGTGGGGGTCCCATTGAGTCTATGAATAGAGGGTATAGCAAATGATTTAATTTTTTCCCTTAATTTATATGCAAGATATTTATCCGGCTTATTGGCATACACATAATAGTGTGCTCTCAGTCTCATTGCCGCTCGGAACGAGGACTCATTTAAGATCTTGGATAACTCCTGTCTCTTGGACTGGAGGGATTTATATACCCCCCTAGAGAGGGTACGTCTGTGTTCTATCTCAAGTGTTTCAACCTCATTCTGAAGTGTCCTAACTAACTGTGCAGAGTGTCTCGTCGCTAATGATTTTTCCTT
Source organism: Bombina bombina (assembly GCF_027579735.1). Lineage (NCBI taxonomy): Eukaryota > Metazoa > Chordata > Amphibia > Anura > Bombinatoridae > Bombina > Bombina bombina. Next base: position 564,536,462 of record NC_069502.1, read on the forward strand.
AATTAGTAGGCCCCGTAGGACCGCTTTATGTGCAGCCCATGTCATCAGTGGGTTACATGTAGATCCTACATTTAACTGCCAGTATTCCCTCATTGCTACTTGTACCCTCTCATATATTTCAGGTCTCTTAAGTAGTGTTGGGTTATATGTCCACGTCCTGGGGCGTAAGAAATTCAGTATGCCCGATAGATCCAAGAGCACTAGTGAGTGATCCGACCATACACATGGTTGTGTGGTGGCTGAAACTAGATTAGGGGTCAAAATTTGGCTCACATAGATATAGTCCAATGTTGAGTAGGAATTATGTGCTGGTGAGAAGTAAGTGTAGTCATGTTTAGAATTGCCCACCGCCTCCCAAGAGTCGATAAGGTTGTGTGTCCCCAATGAATCCCTAATTGATTTGACAATAGAGTTATGTCGATGCTGTTTACTTGTTAATCCCCCGGAGTCTCCCCCTGAAAATGGAGCCATAACTACATTAAAATCCCCCGCTAGGATAATTCTATCTTGGGACCATTGGGTTAGGAGTTGCGAAATTGTCACGAAAAAGGCATTCTGCGTTTCATTCGGTGCGTATATATTACAGAGCGTAACACTAGTATTCTGAATTGTGCCTCTAACTATCACAAACCTGCCTTCTTTGTCTTTAATTTCACTGTCAAGTATAAAGTCTAAGGATTTATGTAGCAAAATTGAGACCCCTCTTTTTTTTGAATCCGTTGTGGAATGGAAGTGATGGGGGAACTGATGTGACCAATATTTAGGGACTGTCTGTGATATGAAATGTGTCTCTTGGAGGAATATGATACTTGCCTTTTCCTTTAGGTAATGGGTGAGTGCAGTGCGTCTCTTAGTGTCTGAGTTCAGGCCCCTAACGTTATGTGATATAAGTCTTATCTTATGGGTCATTTATGTAACACGGTGTGCCTCTCCCCTTGCTTCGCTATGTGCCATAACTCAAGTAGTTTGCAAGTGCCCTGATAGACCTTTCTCTCCTCTATAACCTTTGTAACTGGTGTCGCCCCTACTCCTCGGCACCCCCCTTTTTTGCTACCTACCTCCCTGTAAGGAAACACCTGGTTTGAAAAAAAAAACTGTTAAAAAACAATAAACATAAAACATATAACCGTAACCTTTGATACTCCTATCCAAAGTCCAGAACATGTTTTTCCCCTAGTGCAGTTTATTTATATCTCTTACTTATCGTGGCAATACCCTCTATCACATGTTTATGGAGTAAACAAGCTTGAAAAAGGAAGTAGAGCAGAATAAGAAATCTGTAACCGTTATAACAAAAACGTCAATGATGACAACAATGAGAAACCACCTCTGGACTATTCCTGTAAAGAAATCTCTCGGGTCTTATGAACATTACAAACAATAACAACCATTGTATTGAAGTGTCTTTGGATGCACCCTGTAAGGAGAAAAAGAGAGAAAAAAAAAAAAACATCCTTTCCACTAGTCTCATTCCCCGTCTTATGTTTCTAAAAGCCTCATGTTAAGTCTCCTGAAAGTAAGACAACAAAGCAAACACAAACAGCATAACAGGATTATACTTATCTATCCCTTGTTATATAGATCTGTGGGCTGGAACTGATAAGGCATAAGTCCGCTGCATTTCACAGCTTATGTCCCAGAGTCTCCTGAAAGTAAGATAACAAAGCAAACACAAACAGCATAACAGGATTATACTTATCTATCCCTCGTTATATAGATCTGTGTGCTGGAACTGATAAGGCATAAGTCCGCTGCATTTCACAGCTTATGTCCCAGAAAACACTCAATCTTTCCGATTGTAGAAGTTCTCAGTAGTTTGAAGGTAGTTCAAGTTTTCCGCTTCTTCTCTGGTATCTTGGACCATTGCTTTTGGCGTGGCTTTCCCCCTTGTAGGCTTTGATCTGGAATTGCCTCCTGTAGCATTAAAGCTGGAGGGTCCATTCTCAGCCTCCGACATGCCTCCGGGATCTCGTGGGGTTCTTTAATGAAGAATGATCTATTTTCCCATGTTATATGCAGAGAGAAGGGAAAGCCCCACCGATATGGGACTTGGTTTTTCCTCAGTAAAGAGGTGAAAGGCCGGAGTGAACTTCTTCTCTGCAGGGTCCTCAGACAAAGATCCTGAAAAAACTGTATGATATTCCCTTGATGTTTAAACGTAGGATTTTTCCTCGCCGCAGCGAGGATTTCCTCCTTTTCTTGGAAGCGCAGCATCTTTATAATAACATCCCTGGGAGGGTCTTCCCCCTTGGGTTTGGGGCGTAAGGCCCTATGTGCCCTCTCCATCTGGAACTTATCCTCTCCCTCTGAGGCAGTGATACTTTGAAAAAGACTGAGAAGGTATGGGTTTAATTCTTTGGGACCTATTGATTCCGGAACTCCCTTTAATCTTAAATTGGATCTTCGGCTGCGATTCTCTAGGTCCTCCAGCTTATCATATATATCTTCAATTTCCTTTTGTTGAGAAGTGACCGTGTCCGTTACTGCATTCAAACCCTCTACCATGGAATCTCCACTTTCTTCTAAAGAATTTACTCGTGAACCCAAATCCACCACTTCCTGCTTCAATTCTGCTAAGCTGCTAGTTACAGAATTTTGAAGGCTCTCCATTTTTTCTAACAGCTTTTCAAAATTTTCGTTAATGTCCTTCTTAGAGACCAACTGCTTCAGATCTGCTTTAGTGACTGGGCTAGAATCACTCGTTTTCTCTTTGGATCTTTCATCCACTTCCCCCTCCTCCTCTGAATGTTGTGATTGTGTGTCAGATAATTTTTCTCCCTTCTGTGGCTTAAAGAAGAGATTAGGTGTGGATTGTTTGTTTAGTGAGGTCAGTTTGGTATTTTTCCTGACCGCCATTTTGACTTCCCTTTGCCTACAAAAAATGTATACAATATTCCAGGGCCCAAAGAATCAAGCTAGGAGCAGGCTGCACACAGTTGTCTGACCTTCAGCTTTAAACCTGTCTAGGGAGATCAGCACCTCTCTGGAATTGTTAAATAAGTGTAAGGAATGTTCCCAGGTTTAAGAGTCTGATTGGATGTATAAGGGAGAAGCTATAATTCACATGAAGTGTAGGTCCTTAGATAGTCCCCTTAATATCGCCAGGTATGTGGAGGATGGGGAAGATGGCACATGACACATATAATGCTTCTTTCAAATCTATTCCTGCTGTGACGTGTTTAACATTTTCTTAGGGAACCGATGCATATGTTGCTACATGCCTCTCTCTGTGTAGCTGTAGTGTGTTATCCTTAGCCCAGTGATGCAGTTATGTGTGTCAACCTAATAGGCCCATGTCCTGATGATTACTAAATACAGTCTCTATACTTTAAGTGAATATAGCATGCTGCCATGAATTTCAGCTCATGGGCCTTCCTGCGGCAGTAGAGAACCCGCGCTTTTCAATTTTAACTCATTGTGCATCCACAGTCTCAAATTAAAGTGTGCAGATACAAGTCTCTGTAACCCACTGTGTTATCCTTCCTCAGGGTCTCAAATACTTGTAAGCTACTAGCCTTAAACTCTCAGACAGGTGTATGTCAGCCCTCGATGTTTACCTGAAGTTCCGCTGCTTAGGAGCTGCAGGCGCCGACTATCATCTCTGTATGTGTGGCCCCCACATCTGCCCTTGTCCCCTTCTCCAATCTCGGCACACTGCTATGTCAGCAGCGTGTCTGCGCTAACCTTCGTTCTTCTCCTCAGAGTTATGGCAGCTGCAGGAGCCGCGGCATTAGAAACTCCACGTGGCCCATGTGAATGGCGTCTAGCCCGACTCCTCTCAGATCCGCGGTGTGTGAGCCGCAATGTCACTTTTCTCCCAGCCGCATTGATGGTCAGGTGTTCCCACCAGTTAGTGGCCCCTTCTTCACTATAATTCACCACTCTGCTACCTTTTATTTGCCTAAGTAGCTATTGTCCTGCACAGAGCTCTCCAGCTAAGCTGCCATTTTCCAGCTCCAGCAGGCTCCGCCGCTGTCGAAAAAAACTTTTTAAACAGTCACAACAACTGCCACAGCTCCACTGTGGCTTTACCTTCCTCAATACACGACTTTTGAAGCCTTTTGAGCCCTTCAGAGAAGTCCTATAGCATGCAGGGAACTGCAGAGGGAAGCTGAATGTCTCTGTCTGTAATTTTAACTGCGCAAAAAAGCGCTAAAATAGGCCCTTCCCACTCATACTACAACAGTGCCAGCCATGTGGAAAAAAACAGAATTTATGTTTACCTGATAAATTACTTTCTCCAACGGTGTGTCCGGTCCACGGCGTCATCCTTACTTGTGGGATATTCTCTTCCCCAACAGGAAATGGCAAAGAGCCCAGCAAAGCTGGTCACATGATCCCTCCTAGGCTCCGCCTACCCCAGTCATTCGACCGACGTTAAGGAGGAATATTTGCATAGGAGAAACCATATGATACCGTGGTGACTGTAGTTAAAGAAAATAAATTATCAGACCTGATTAAAAAACCAGGGCGGGCCGTGGACCGGACACACCGTTGGAGAAAGTAATTTATCAGGTAAACATAAATTCTGTTTTCTCCAACATCAGGTGTGTCCGGTCCACGGCGTCATCCTTACTTGTGGGAACCAATACCAAAGCTTTAGGACACGGATGAAGGGAGGGAGCAAATCCAGGTCACCTAAATGGAAGGCACCACGGCTTGCAAAACCTTTCTCCCAAAAAAATAGCCTCAGAAGAAGCAAAAGTATCAAACTTGTAAAATTTGGTAAAAGTGTGCAGTGAAGACCAAGTCGCTGCCCTACATATCTGATCAACAGAAGCCTCGTTCTTGAAGGCCCATGTGGAAGCCACAGCCCTAGTGGAATGAGCTGTGATTCTTTCAGGAGGCTGCCGTCCGGCAGTCTTCGTAAGCCAATCTGATGATGCTTTTAATCCAAAAAGAGAGAGAGGTAGAAGTTGCTTTTTGACCTCTCCTTTTACCAGAATAAACAACAAACAAGGAAGATGTTTGTCTAAAATCCTTTGTAGCATCTAAATAGAATTTTAGAGCGCGATTAACATCCAAATTGTGCAACAAACGTTCCTTCTTCGAACTGGTTTCGGACACAAAGAAGGCACGACTATCTCCTGGTTAATGTTTTTGTTAGAAACAAACTTTTGGAAGAAAACCAGGTTTAGTACGTAAAACCACCTTATCTGCATGGAACACCAGATAAGGAGGAGAACACTGCAGAGCAGATAATTCTGAAACTCTTCTAGCGGAAGAAATTGCAGCCAAAAACAAAACTTTACCAAGATAATAACTTAATATCAACGGAATGAAAGAACTAAGTTGAGACTCCAAGGAGGAGTCAAAGGTTTGTAAACAGGCTTGATTCTAACCAGGAGCCTGAACAAAGGCGTTGACATCTGGCACAGCTGCCAGCTCTTTGTGAAGTAACACAGACAAAGGCAGAAATCTGTCCCTTCAAGGAACTTGCAGATAATCCGTTTCTCCAATCCTTCTTGAAGAAAGGATAGAATCCTAGGAATCTTTACCTTGTCCCAAGGGAATCCTTTAGATTCACACTAACAGATATATTTTTCCCATATTTTGTGGTAAATTTTTTCTAGTTACAGGCTTTCTGGCCTGAACAAGAGTATCAATAACAGAATCTGAGAACCCTCGTTTTGATAAGATCAAGCGTTCAATCTCCAAGCAGTCAGCTGGAGTAGGACCAGATTCGGGATGTTCGAACGGACCTTGAACAAGAAGGTCTCGTCTCAAAGGGTAGCTTCCATGGTGGAGCCGATGACATATTCACCAGATCTGCCTACCAAGTCCTGCGTGGTTACGCAGGAGCTATCAAGATCACCTACGCCCTCTCCTGATTGATCCTGGCTACCAGCCTGGGGATGAGAGGAAACGGCGGGAATACATAAGCTAGGTTGAAGGTCCAAGGTGCTACTAGTGCATCTACTAGAGTCGCCTTGGGATCCCTGGATCTGGACCCGTAGCAAGGAACCTTGAAGTTCTGACGAGAGGCCATCAGATCCATGTCTGGAATGCCCCACAGGTTAGAGTGATTTGGGCAAAGATTTCCGGATGGAGTTCCCACACCCCCGGATGCAATGTCTGACGAATCAGAAAATCCGGCTTCCCAAGTTTCCACTCCTGGGATGTGGATTGCAGACACGGTGGCAGGGAGCGAGTCTCCGCCCATTGAATGATTTTGGTCACTTCTTCCATCGCCAGGGAACTCCTTGTTCCCCCCTGATGGTTGATGTACGCAACAGTCGTCATGTTGTCTGATTGAAACCGTATGACCTTGGCCCTCGCTAGCTGAGGCCAAGCCTTGAGAGCATTGAATATCGCTCTCAGTTCCAGAATATTTATCGGTAGAAGAGATTCTTCCCGAGACCAAAGACCCTGAAGCTTCAGGGATCCCCAGACCCGCGCCCCAGCCCATCAGACTGGCGTCGGTCGTGACAATTGACCCACTCTGGTCTGCGGGGGGGAAGGTCACCCCTTGCGACAGGTTTGTCCAGGGACAAGCCACCAACTGGAGTGAGTCTCTGGTCCTCTGATTTACTTGTACTTCGGAGACAAGTCTGTATAGTCCCCATTCCACTGACTGAGCATACACAATTGAAATGGTCTTAGATGAAAGGCGCGCAAAAGGAACTATGTCCTTTGCCGCTACCATCAAACTATCACTTCCATGCACTGCGCTATGGAAGGAAGAGGTACGGAAGGGAAGTATCCGACAAGAGTTAGGAGTTTTGTTTTTTCGGTCTCTGTCAGAAAAATCCTCATTTCTAAGGAGTCTATTATTGTTCCCAAGAAGGGAACTCTTGTCGACGGAGATAGAGAACTCTTTTCCACGTTCACTTACCATCCGTGAGATCCGAGAAAGGCCAGGACTATGTCCGTGTGAGCCTTTGCTTGAGGAAGGGACGACGCTTGAATCAGAATGTCGTCCAAGTAAGGTACTACAGCAGTGCCCCTTGGTCTTAGCACCGCCAGAAGGGACCCTAGTACCTTTGTGAAAATCCTTGGAACAGTGGCTAATCCGAAAGGAAGCGCACGAACTGGTAATTGCTTGTCCAGGAATTGCGAACCTTAGGAACCGATGATGTTCCTTGTGGACAGGAATATGTAGATACGCATCCTTTAAATCCACCGTGGTCAAGAATTGACCTTCCTGGATGGAAGGATTGTTCGAAAGGTTTCCATTTTGGACGATGGAACCTTGAGAAACTTGTTTAGGATCTTGAGATCTAAGATTGGTCTGAACGTTCCCTCTTTTTTGGGAACTACGAACAGATTGGAGTAGAACCCCATCCCTCGTTCTTTTAATGGAACAGGATGAATCACTTCCAGAAGATAACCTTGGAAGACTATTTCTAGCGCCCAAGGATCCAGAACATCTCTTGCCCAAGCCCTGAGTGAAGAGAGAGAGTCTGCCCCCACCAATCCGGTCCCCGGATCGGGGGGCCCCCGCATCTCATGCTGGTCTTGGGAGCAGTGGCAGGTTTCTTGGCCTGCTTTCCTTTGTTCCAGCCTTGCCTTGGTCTCCAGGCTGGATTGGCTTGAGAAGGTATTACCCTCCTGCTTAGAGGACGTAGCACTTGGGGCTGGTCCGTTTCTGCGAAAGGGACGAAAATTAGGTGTATTTTTGGCCTTGAAAGACCTATTCTGAGGAAGGGCGTGGCCCTTGCCCCCAGTGATATCAGAGATAAACTCTTTCAAGTCAGGGCCAAACATTGTTTTCCCCTTGAAAGGAATGTCAAACAATTTCGTTCTTGGAAGACGCAATCCGCTGACCAAGGATTTTAACCAAAGCGCTCTAGCGCGCCACAATAGCAAACCCAGAATTTTTCGCCGCTAACCTTGCCAATTGCAAGGTGGCGTCCAGGGTGAAAGAATAGCCAATTTAAGAGCACGAATTCTGTCCATAATCGTCCTCATAAGAAGAAGAATTACTAATAATCGCCCTTTTCTAGCTCATCGCACCAGAAACACGCGGCTGTAGTGACAGGGACAATGCATTCAATTGGTTGTAGAAGGTAACCTTGCTGAACAAACATCTTTCTTTTAGCAAACCTTCTAATTTTTTTATCCATAGGATCTTGGAAAGCACAACTATCTTCTATGGGTACTAGTGGTGCGCTTGTTTAGAGTAGAAACCGCCCCCTCGACCTTGGGGACTGTCTGCCATAAGTCCTTTCTGGGGTCGACTATAGGAAACAATTTTTTAAATATGGGGGGAGGTACGAAAGGTACACCGGGCCTGTCCCATTCTTTATTAACAATGTACGCCACCCGCTTGAGTATAGGAAAGCTTCGGGGGGCCCCAGGGCCTCTAGGAACTTGTCCATTTTACATAGTGTTTCTGGGAATGACCAGATAATCACAATCATCCAAATTGGATAACACTCCTTAAGCAGAGCGCGGAGATGTTCCACCTTAAATTTAAAAGTAATCACATCAGGTTCAGCTTGTTGAGAAATTTTTCCTGAATCTGAAATTTCTCCCTCAGCTACAAAACCTCCCTGGCCCCCTCAGACTGGTGTAGGGGGCCCGTTCAGAAACAATATCAACAGCGCCCTCATGCTCTTCAGTATTTTCTAAACAGAGCAGTCGCGCTTTCGCTGATAAGTGGGCCATATTGGCTAAAATGTTTTGATAGAATTATCCATTACAGCCGTTAATTGTTGCATAGTAAGGAGTATTGGCGCGCTAGATGTACTAGGGGCCTCCTGTATGGGCAAAACTGGTGTAGACGAAGGAGGGGATGATGCTGTACCATGCTTACTCCCCTCACTTGAGGAATCATCTTGGGCATCATTTTTACTAAATTTTTTATGACATAATATCACAATCTATTTAAATGAGAAGGAACCTTGGCTTCCCCACAGTCAGAACACAATCTATCTGGTAGTTCAGACATGTTTAAGCTAGGCATCAAACTTGATAACAAAGCACAAAAAACGTTTTAAAATAAAACCGTTACTGTCACTTTAAATTTTAAACTGAACACACTTTATTACTGCAATTGCGAAAAAGTATGAAGGAATTGTTCAAAATTCACCAAAATTTCACCACAGTGTCTTAAAGCCTTAAAAGTATTGCACACCAAAGTTGGAAGCTTTAACCCTTAAAATAACGGAACCGGAGCCGTTTTTATATTTAACCCCTTTACAGTCCCTGGAATCTGCTTTGCTGAGACCCCACCAAGCCCAAAGGGGAATACGATACCAAATAATGCCTTCAGAAAGACTTTTCTATGTATCAGAGGCTCCACACACATGCAGCTGCATGTCATGCTGTTCTCAAAAACAAGTGCGCCATACCGGCGCGAAAAATGAGGCTCTGACTATGATTAGGGAAAACCCAATAGAATAAAGTGTGCTAAAACAGTGCCTGGCCGATTTTATTTTGTCAAAAAATACCCAGATTAATGATCCTCAAGGCTAAATATGTGTAAATATGATCGATTTAGCCCCAGAAAATGTCTACAGTCTTAATAAATGCCCTTGTGAAGCCCTTATCTTACTGTGTGAATAAAATGGCTTATAACCGGATCCCATAGGGGAAAATGACAGCTTCCAGCATTACATCGTCTTGTTAGAATGTGTCATACCTCAAGCCAGCAAAAGACTGGCTCACTGTTCCCCCAACTGAAGTTAATTCCTCTCAACAGTCCTGTGTGGAACAGCCATGGAGTTTGTAGTAACGGTTGCTAAAATCATTTTCCTCATACAAACAGAAATCTTCATCTCTTGTTCTGTTTCAGAGTAAATAGTAACATTACCAGCACTATTTTAAATATAACAAACTCTTGATTGAATAAATAAAAACTACAGTTAAACACTAAAAAACTCGTAAGCGCATCTCCGTGGAGATGTTGCCTGTACAGACGGCAAAGAGAATGACAGGGGGTAGGCGGAGCTAGGAGGGATCATGTGACCAGCTTTGGCTGGGCTCTTTGCCATTTCCTGTTGGGGAAGAGAAAATCCCACAAGTAAGGATGACGCGCGTGGACCGGACACACCTATGTTGGAGAAACTAAGCCCCAATAAGTGGTTTATCACCAAAGCATATATAAAAACGATTAGAACATGCCAGCAAACTTTTTATATTGCACATTTATAAGAGTATAAACCTCTGATAGTAAGCCTGATACCAGTCGCTATTAAATCACTGTATTTAGGGCTTAACTTACATTAATCCGGTATCAGCAGCATTTGGCTAGCAATTCCAATCCCTAGAAAAACTTAAAACTGCACATACCTTAGTTGCAGGATAACCTGCACGCCATTCTCCCTCTGAAGTTACCATCACCTCAGACATATGTGAGAACAGCAGTGGATCTTAGTTACTTTGCTAAGATCATAGAAAACGCAGCAGATTCTTCTTCTAAATGCTGCCTGAGATAAAATAGTACACACGTTCCGGTACCATTTAAAAACAATAAACTTTGATTGAAGAAAGAATCTAACTATATTACACCACTTTCCTCTTACTACGCCTCCAGCTATGTTGAGAGTTGCAAGAGAATGACTGGGATTGGCAGTTAAGGGAGGAGCTATATAGCAGCTCTGCGGTGGGTGATCCTCTTGCAACTTCCTGTTGGAAGGAGAATAGGTCCCACAAGTAATGGATGATCCGTGGGACTTGGATACACCTTACAAGAGAAATGATGAATTTAAATCCTATTGATTTTTACAAAGAATTGGGATTGTGGATCCGTGTCAAGGTAACTTTACCTTCATTTTAAGAACTGGTGGTAATCCTTAAGAGGACATAAAACACCTCAATATATTAATATAAATGGTTTAATTACATGTAGTAAAACAAATGTCAATATACTTTCATAATTTAAATGTTCTCATTTCCTGTAATTTAAATTTTTTTATTTTGTGGGCTTTCCAATTCATGTTAAACATGGAAGTACAGACACAGCTATATTTCACACATTTATTGCACATTCTAGTAAGGCATTTATAACCATTCCTAAATGGCCTCAGCAGAAAAGGTAACCTAAGTTTACAATATTGGACATTACTTTACCCTTATTTTTTCAATATTTAAACAACTAATATAATTGGTTAAAAATTACAGTGTACAAATTATTCTCAGGCTAATCTTTGCTCTGAATACATAATCAAGCAATGAATTCATTTTGTGTTTAATGTCCCGTTAAAGAACCATACAAATACAGGAAGAAAGTCACATTAATTAACAAGTGTTCCTAATAAAAAGGCAATGCAATAGACACTTGCTCTGAATTTCAAATAAGCATTAGATTTTTTTTCTGACAAATTTTATCTTTTTCATACATTTTGCCGACCGGTCCTGGATCAGTGTGACAGTTCTTAAGTTATGCATCAAAAAATCAGGAAAGATAGCCAGAGCACCATGTAGATAAATTTAAAACTTGGTACTTTATTATAGCAATTAAAAAGAGTATAAACGGGTGTTGAGAATGTGGGGTAACCCGCCCAAACAATAGACTAACGCGTTTCGGCTAGGAGAACCGTACTCATAGTCCCTAAAACCACACTGACTTAAATACCCAGTGTCCATTGTGATAGGTTGACAGTTAATTGAAATTTAAAGGCACATTATCTCCACTAGCTTCAAGCTATATAGTGTTCCATTCAACTTATTGGTAAATATCAAGATAACCTTTAATAATTTCATTAAGTGTCCAATTGGGGGCATGGAATGATCAAATGTAAACTTATTTGTGTTACAAGTGAAGAACATACATTAAAAATTGAAGCCTTGTAATAGGAATGTACTTGTCAATCAGCAAACAGTCCTTAAGTCAATCACAGACTAGTATACATATATACAGTGAACTTGTGCACATGCTCAGTAAGAGCTGGTGCCTCAAAAAGTGCACATATAAAAAGACTGAGCAAAATTTGATACTGGAAGTAAATTAGGAAGTATCTTAAAACTACATGCTCTATCTGAATCATTAAAGTTCAATTCACTTTAGTGTCCCTTTAAGGAAAGGAATGTGAAGGAAAGCATTCTTCAAATCTATCATGAACATAACTGGGACAGATACTATTCCCTCATCCCCCCTCCTAGGTTCCAGCTCTGAGTTGAGAAAAAAGGAACCCCAGTCTGAACAAGATCTTTCAGAAAAGAAGCCATAAATAACCTTCATAAAAGTAAATGTTGGCTTGAACACCAAACTGTAACCATAAGCAAACACAAATAGAATCTAGAGCAGGGGTAATCAATTGTGGACTTCCAGAGGTTTTGGAAATGCATTTCCCATGATGCTCAGTCAGCATTTCAGCAGGCTGAGTTAATGGGAAATGTAGTTTGAAAATATCTGGAGGGCCCAGATTTTGGACATACTGTGAACTAGGCCCTTTTTGAAAATGTAATAACCTATCCTCTACCAAAAGAAACAATCTGTCTGGGAGGTTTAAGGATACTGAACCCAATTTTTTTCTTTCGTAATTCAGGTAGAAACATGCAATTTTAAGCAACTTTCAATTTTCTTCTTCGTTCTTTTGCTTATCTTTATTTGAAAAAGATAAGTCCAGTCCCGTGGGACAGCACTCCACAAACACTTGTCATTGGTGTATGAATTTATCCCCAATCAGCAAGAACAACCCCAGGCTTGTGTTCACCAAAATTGGGTCGGCATCTAGACTTAATTCTTGCTTTTCTAATAAAAAATACCCAAGGAAATGAAGAACATTTGCTAAGTAGGAGTAAATTAGCAAGTTGCTTAAAATTGCTATGCTCTATCTGGGAATCACCAAATAGTCAATTGTTGGGTTCAGTGTCCCTTTAAGTTATTAAAATAAAAAAATACTAGACTTCAAGCTGCTCTTGGAAAACAAAACAAAACTATAGTTTGTGAAAAGAGAACAATGTAGAATCCTAGAACAAATTAAAATGGCTAGTAAAAATCAGTAATTTCCTTTAGACTTCCCCTGAGGATAGAAGTTCCTACATCCTCCAGTCACAGAACATAATGGTATGTAAACAATGATAAATTAATAAAGTCTTGCTCTGGAAAAAAGATATTAGAGTCTGAAAATCAGTAAATGAGCTACAGAGCTATTCTGGGAGGACTGTAAATGTAATATTGTTGCATTTCTATTACAAATGACTAAAAAACATAATTTATGTAAGAACTTACCTGATAAATTAATTTCTTTCATATTGGCAAGAGTCCATGAGCTAGTGACGTATGGGATATACATTCCTACCAGGAGGGGCAAAGTTTCCCAAACCTCAAAATGCCAATAAATACACCCCCTACCACACCCACAATTCAGTTTAACGAATAGCCATGAAGTGGGATGATAAGAAAGGAGCGAAAGCATCAACAAGGAATTGGAATAATTGTGCTTTATACAAAAAAATCATAACCATCAAAAAAAGGGTGGGCCTCATGGACTCTTGCCAATATGAAAGAAATGAATTTTTCAGGTAAGTTCTAACATAAATTATGTTTTATTTCATGTGATTGACAAGAGTCCATGAGCTAGTGATGTATGGGATAGCAATACCCAAGATGTGGAACTCCATGTAAGAATCACTAGAGAGGGAGGGATAAAAATAAAGACAGCTAATTCCGCTGAAAAATTAATCCACAACCCAAATCAAAAGTTTTAATCTTTATAATGAAAAAAACTGAAATTATAAGCAGAAGAATCAAACTGAAACAGCTGCCTGAAGTACTTTTCTACCAAAACCTGCTTCTGAAGAAGAGAAAACATCAAAATGGTAGAATTTAGTAAAAGTATGCAAAGAAGACCAAGTCGCTGCTTTGCAAATCTGATCAACAGAAGCTTCATTCTTAAAAGGGCAGGAAGTAGAAACTGACTGAGCAGTAATCCTCTGAGGCGGGGATTTACCAGACTCCAAATAAGAATGACGGATCAAAAGATTTAACCAAGATGCCAAAGAAATGACAGAAGCCTTCTGACCTTTCCTTGAACCAGAAAAGATAACAAATAGACTAGAAGTCTTTATGAAATCTTTAGTAGCTTCAACATAATATTTCAAAGCTCTTACCACATCTAAAGAATGTAAAGATCTCTCCAGAGAATTCTTAGGATTAGGACACAAGGAAGGGACAACAATTTCTCTACTAATGTTGTTGGAATTCACAACTTTAGGTAAAAATTTAAATGAAGTCCGCAAAACCGCCTTATCCTGATGAAAAATCAGAAACGGAGACTCACAAGAAAGAGCAGATAATTCAGAAACTCTTCTAGCTGAAGAGATGGCCAAAAGGAACAATACTTTCCAGGAAAGTAATTTAATGTCCAAATAATGCATGGGCTCAAACGGAGGAGCCTGTAAAGCCCTCAAAACCAAATTAAGACTCCAAGGAGGACAAATTGGCTTAATGACAGGCTTGATACGAACCAAAGCCTGAACAAAACAATGAATATCAGAAAGATTAGCAATCTTTCTGTGAAACAGAACAGAAAGAGCAGAGATTTGTCCTTTCAAGGAACTTGCAAACAAACCCTTATCCAAACCATCCTGAAGAAACTGTAAAATCCTAGGAATTCTAAAAGAATGCCAAGAGAATTTATGAGAAGAACACCATGAAATGTAAGTCTTCCAAACTCAGTAATAAATCTTTCTAGACACAGATTTGCGAGCCTGCAACATAGTATTAATCACTGAGTCAGAGAAACCTCTATGACTAAGCACTAGGCGTTCAATCTCCATACCTTCAAATTTAATGATTTGAGATCCTGCTGGAAAAAGGACCTTGAGATAGAAGGTCTGGCCTTAACGGAAGTGGCCAAGGTTGGCAACTGGACATCCGAACAAGATCCGCATACCAAAACCTGTGTGGCCATGCTGGTGCCACCAGCATTACAAATGAACGCTCCATTATGATTTTGGAAATCACTCTTGGAAGAAGAACTAGAGGCGGAAAGAGATAAGCAGGTTGATAATTCCAAGGAAGTGACAACTCATCCACTGCTTCCGCCCGAGGATCCCTGGACCTGGACAGATACCTGGGAAGTTTCCTGTTTAGATGAGAAGCCATCAGATCTATTTCTAGAAGCCCCCACATCTGAACAATCTGAAGAAACACATCTGGGTGAAGAGACCATTCTCCTGGATGTAAAGTCTGGCGACTGAGATAATCCGCTTCCCAATTGTCTATACCTGGGATATGGACCGTAGAGATTAGACAGGAACTGGATTCCGCCCATGCAAGTATCCGAGATACTTCTTTCATAGCTAGAGGACTGTGAGTCCCACCTTGATGATTGAAATAAGCCACGGTTGTGACATTGTCTGTCTGAAAACAAATAAACAATTCTTTCTTCAGAAGAGGCCAAAACTGAAGAGCTCTGAGAATCTCACAGAGTTCCAAAATATTGATTGGTAATCTCGCTTCTTGAGATTTCCAAACCCCCTGCGCTGTCAGAGATCCCAAGACAGCTCCCCAACCTGAAAGACTCGCATCTGTTGTGATCACAGTCCAGGTTGGACGAACAAAAGAGGCCCCCTGAACTAAACGATGGTGATCTAACCACCAAGTCAGAGAAAGTCGAATATTGGGATTTAAGGATATTGATTGTGATATCCTTGCACCATTGGCTCCGCATACAAAGCTGAAGCGGTCTCATGTGAAAACGAGCAAAGGGGATCGCGTCCAATGCTGCAGTCATGAGGCCTAAAACCTCCATGCACATAGCTACTGAAGGGAATGATTGAAACCGAAGGTTCCGACAAGCTGAAACCAATTGCAGACGTCTTTTGTCTGTTAGAGACAAAGTCATGGATACTGAATCTATTTGGAATCCTAAAAAGGTTACCCTTGTCTGAGGAATCAAGGAACTTTTTGGTAAATTGATCCTCCAACCATGTTCTTGAAGAAACAACACTAGTTGATTTGTGTAAGATTCTGCAGAATGTAAAGACTGAGCAAGTACCAAGATATCGTCCAAATAAGGAAACACCGCAATACCCTGCTCTCTGATTACAGAGAGTAGGGCACTGAGAACCTTCGAAAAGATCCTTGGAGCTGTTGCTAGGCCAAAATGAAGAGCAACAAATTGGTAATGCTTGTCTAGAAAAGAGAATCTCAGGAACTGATAATGATCTGGATGAATCGGAATATGAGGATATGCATCCTGTAAATCTATTGTGGACATATAATGCCCTTGCTGAACAAAAGGCAGAAAAGTCCTTATAGTCACCAATTTTAATGTTGGTATTCTTACATAACGATTCAAAATCTTTAGATCCAGAACTGATCTGAAAGAATCCTCTTTCTTTGGAACAATGAACAGATTTGAATAAAACCCCAGACATCGTTCCGGAAAGGGAACTGGCACAATTACTCCGGATAATTCCAGGTCTGAAACACACTTCAGGAAAGCCTGAGCCTTCACTGGGTTCACTGGAATGCGTGAGAGAAAGAATCTTCTCACAGGCGGTCTTACCTTGAAACCTATTCTGTACGCTTGAGAAACAATGTTCTGGATCCAATGATTTTGGATTGAATTGATCCAAACATCTTTGAAAAACCTTAGTCTGCCCCCTACCAGCTGCGCTGGAATGAGGGCCGCACCTTCATGCAGACTTGGGGGCTGCTTTTGGTTTTCTAAAAGGCTTGGATTTATTCCAGACTGGAGAAGGCTTCCAATGGGAAACCGTTCCTTTAGGGGAAGGGTCAGATTTCTGTTCCTTATTCTGACGAAAGGAACGAAAATGGTTAGAAGCCCTAAATTTACCCTTAGACTTTTTATCCTGAGGCAAAAAAGCTCCCTTCCCCCCCAGTAACAGTTGAAATAATAGAATCCAACTGAGAACCAAATAATTTATTAACTTGGAAAGAAAGAGATAGCAATGTTGACTTAGAAGTCATATCTGCATTCCAAGTTTTAAGCCATAAAGCTCTTCTAGCTAAAATAGCTAAAGACATATACCTGACATTAATTCTAACAATATCAAAAATGGCATCACAAATGAAATTATTAGCATGTTGAATTTACTTAACAATGCTATACACATTAGGATCTGGTACTTGTTGCGCTAAAGTTTCCAACCAAAAAGTTGAAGCCGCAGCAACATCAGCCAAAGAAATAGCAGGCCTAAGAAGATGACCTGCACATAAATAAGCCTTCCTTAGATAAGATTCAAGTTTCCTATCTAAAGGATCTTTAAAATAAGTACTATCTGCGGTAGGAATAGTAGTACACTTTGCAAGAGTAGAGATAGCCTTTGGGGATCTTTTCCCAAAACTCCAATCTATCAGTTGGCAAAGGGTACAGTTTTTTAAACCTTAAAGAAGGAGTAAATGAAGTACCCAGACTATTCCATTCCCTAGAAATTACATCTGAAATAGCATCAGGAACTGGAAAAACCTCTGGAATAACTACATGAGGTTTAAAAACCGAATTCAAACGTTTACTAGTTTTAATATCAAGAGGACCAGTCTCCTCCATATCTAATGCAATCAACACCTCTTTTAATAAAGAACGAATATACTCCATTTTAAATAAATATGAAGTTTTGTCAGTGTCAATATCTGAGGCAGAATCTTCTGAACCAGATAGATCCTCATCAGAGATAGATAAATCAGAATGCTGTCTGTCATTTAAAAATTCATCGAATTCATGAGAAGTTTTAAAAGACATTTTACGTTTATTAGAAGGTGGTATAACAGACAAGGCCTTCTGAATAGAATTAGAAACAAATTCTCTCACATTACAAGGAATATCCTGAACATTAGATGTTGAAGGAACAACAACAGGAAATGGATTATTACTAATGGAAATATTATCTACTTTAGAAAGTTTATCATGACAAATAACACAGACTACAGCCGGAGGAACAGTTACCACAAGTTTACAACAAATGAACTTAGCTTTGGTAGAACCGACATCAGGCAGCAGAATTCCAGTAGTAGATTCTGAAACAGGGTCAGTATGGGACATCTTGCAATATGTAATAGAAAAAACAACATATAAAGCAAAATGATAATTTTCCTTATATGGCAGATTCAGGAATGGGAAAAAATGCAAAGAGAATAAGCCTCTGGAAACCAGAAGCAAAAAGAAATAATGATTTAAATAATGTCAAAATCTGGCGCCAAGTATGACGCCCAAACTGACAAATATTTTTTGGCGCCAAATACGTCTGCAACAAACACGAGCGTCATAGATGACGCAAATACGTGCAAACTCTCGTCGCCAACTAAGACGCCGGAAATGACGAAATAACATCAACAAATATAATTCTCGCGCCAAAAATGACGCAATAAATTATAGCATTTAGCGCTCCCGTGAGCCTAACAGCCCGCAATTTAGAAAGAAAGTCAATTGAAAAAAATTTCAGGTAAGAAATATATATATATATTATTTTTTTCATATATGCATTTCCCAAAAATGAAACTGACAGTCTGTAAGAAGGAAATAAACTAATTAACCTGAATCATGGTAAATATAAGTATAAAACATATATTTAGAACTTTAAATATAAAGTGCCAAACCATAGCTGAGAGTGTCATAAATAAAAGGAAAAATACTTACCAAAAGACACTCATCTACATAAAGTAGATAGCCAAACCAGTACTGAAACGAGAATCAGTAGAGGTAATGGTATATAAGAGTATATTGTCGCTCTAAAAAGGGAGGTAGGAGAAGAATCTCTACGACCGATAACAGAGAACCTAAGAAATAGATCCCCGATAGGATGATCATTGTATTCAAAAGGTAATACTCCCTTCACATCTCTCTGTCATTCACTGCCCTCTGAAAGGAACCGGGCTTCAGCATGCTAAAAAGCACATATCAACGTAGAAATCTTGCACAAACTTACTTCACCACCTCCATAGGAGGCAAAGTTTGTAAAACTGAATTGTGGGTGTGGTGGGGGGTGTATTTATAGGCATTTTGAGGTTTGGGAAACTTTGCCCCTCCTGGTAGGAATGTATATCCCATACGTCACTAGCTAATGGACTCTTGCTAATTACATAAAAGAAACATAATTTATGCTTACCTCCTAAATTATTTATTTTATGGTGGTGAGAGTCGACAATCCATTACTCCTGGGAATTACTCTTCCTGACCACTAAGAGGAGGCAAAGATTGCCAAACCCCAAAAGCGCTATAAAAGCACTCCCACTTTACTGGTAATTATGCTGACATATAGCCAAGAAAGAAAAGTAGGAAAATAAATAAGAGCAAAAAAGGTAGCAGGGAATAAAGAGGTGAAAAAAACAGAAAAAATAACAAAAGTGGGTCTCGTGGACTCTCACCACTATTAAATAAATTAATGCATCAGATAAGGATAAATTATGTTTTCTTTCCTAAAGGTTGTGAGAGTCTACGAACCATTGCTCCTGAGGCTGCTCTTGAAAAGCAAAAAAATGGAAAAAAAAGAAAAAAGTATGCAAAGAAAACAAGATAGTTGTCTAGGAAATTTGGTCAACAGAGGGATCAACCCAAACATAAACCAGAATGAAGCAACGGACCTGGGAAAAGGGCAGTAATCTGATTAGGACACTGACCAACCTCCAAAAAAAAAAAAAAAAAGTCTTATGAACAAAAAACAAAAACAAAATTTATGCTTACTTGATAAATTGATTTTTTCTATGGTAAGACGAGTCCACGGATTCATCCTTTACTTGTGGGATATTATCCTTCCCTACAGGAAGTGGCAAAGAGCACCACAGAAGAGCTGTCTATATAGCTCCTCCCTTAGCTCCACCCCCTAGTCATTCGACCGAAGGTACAGGAAGAATGAGGAAAAATACAAGGTGCAGAGGTGACTGAGTTTGAATCAAAAAATACAATCTGTCTTAAAATGACAGGGCGGGCCGTGGACTCGTCATACCATAGAAGAAATCAATTTATCAGGTAAGCATAAATTTAGTTTTCTTCTATAAAGGTAAGACAAGTCCACGGATTCATCCTTTACTTGTGGGATACAATACCAAAGCTACAGGGCACGGATGAACGGGAGGGACAAGACAGATGGTTAAACAGAAGGCACCACTGCTTAAAGAACTTTTCTCCCAAAAACAGCCTCCGAGGAAGCAAAGGTATCAAATTTGTAAAACTTGGAAAAGGCATGAAGCGAAGACCAAGCCGCAGCCCTACAAATCTGTTCAACAGAAGCACCACCTCCAAAAGCCCATGTGGAAGCCACCGCTCTAGTAGAGTGAGCTGTAATTCTTTCAGGAGGCTGCTGTCCAGCAGTCTCGTATGCCAAACGGATGATGTCTTTCAGCCAAAAGGCAAGAGAGGTAGCCGTAGCTTTTTGACCTCTACGTTTTCCAGAATAAACAAACAAAGAAGATGTTTGACGGAAATCTTTGTTCGCTTGCAAGTAAAACTTCAAAGCACGAGCTACGTCCAAGTTGTGCAACAGACGCTCCTTCTTAGAGGAAGGATTAGGACATAGAGAAGGAACAATAATTTCCTGATTAATATTCTTATTAGTAACAACCTTAGGAAGGAATCCAGGTTTGGTACGCAAAACCACCTTATCTGCATGGAAAACAAGATAAGGCGAGTCGCATTGCAATGCAAATAGTTCAGAAACTCATCGAGCCGAAGAGATAGCAACTAAAAACAGAACTTTCCAAGATAGAAGCTTTATATCTATGGAATGCATAGGTTCAAATGGAACCCCTTGAAGAACTTAAAATGGACAGTCTAGTCCAAAAAAAACTTTCATGATTCAGATAGGGCATGTCATTTTAAACAATTTTCCAATTTACTTTTATCACCACTTTTTCTTTGTTCTCTTGGTATTCTTAGTTGAAAGCTTAATTTAGGATGTTCATATGCTAATTTCTTAGACCTTGAAGGCCGCCTCTTAAGAATGCATTTTAACAGGTTTTTCACCACTAGAGGGTGTTAGTTCATGTTTTTCATATAGATAACACTGTGCTCGTGCACGTGAAGTTACCTGGGAGCCATCACTGATTGGCTAAACTGCAAGTCTGTCAAAAGAACAAATAAAGGGGCAGTCTGCAGAGGCTTAGATACAATATAATCACAGAGGTAAAAAATATATAAATATAACTGTGTTGGTTATGCAAAACTAGGGAATGGGTAAACAAGTGATTATCTGTCTTTTAAAGCAATAACATTTCTGGTGTAGACTGTCCCTTTAAGAACTAAATTCAAACTCCATGGCGGAGCAACAGGTTTAAACACAGGCTTTATTCTAACTAAAGCCTGACAGAATGACTGAACGTCTGGAACATCTGCCAGATGTTTGTGCAGTAGAATTGATAAAGCAGATATCTGTCCCTTTAAGGAACTAGCTGATAGCCCCTTCTCCAATCCTTCTTGGAGAAAGGACAAAATCCTAGGAATCCTGATCTTACTCCATGAGTAGCATTTGGATTCGCACCAATAAAGATATTTACGCAATATCTTGTGATAAATTTTCCTGGTGACAGACTTTCGAGCCTGAATCAAGGTATCTATGACCGACTCAGAGAAACCCCGCTTGGATAAAATCAAGCATTCAATCTCCAAGCAGTCAGCCGTAGAGAAACTAGATTTGGATGCTGGAACGGACCTTGAATCAGAAGGTCCTGTGTCTCAGTGGCAGAGTCCATGGTGGAAGAAATGACATGTCCACCAGGTCTGCATACCAAGTCCTGCGTGGCCACGCAGGTGCTATCAAAATCACTGAAGCTCTCTCCTGTTTGATTCTGGCAATCAAACGAGGAAGGAGAGGAAATGGTGGAAACACATAAGCCAGGGTGAACGACCAGGGTACTTCTAGAGCATCTATCAGTACTGCCTGAGGATCCTTTGACCTGGACCCGTAACGAGGAAGTTTGGCGTTCTGACGAGACGCCATCAGATCCAATTCTGGTGTGCCCCATTGCTGAATCAATTGTGCAAACACCTCCGGATGGAGTTCCCACTCCCCAGGATGAAAAGTCTGACGACTTAGAAAATCCGCTTCCCAGTTGTCCACTCCTGGGATATAGATTGCTGATAGATGGCAAGAGTGAGTCTCTGCCCATTGAATTATTTTGGTAACCTCTATCATCGCTTTAGAACTCTTTGTTCCCCCTTGATGATCGATATATGCTACAGTCGTGATATTGTCCGACTGGAATCTTATGAATCTGGCCGACGCCAGCTGAGGCCACGCTTGAATATCGCTCTCAGTTCTAGAATATTTATCGGGAGGAGAGCCTCCTCCTGAGTCCACAATCCCTGTGCTTTCAGGGAATTCCAGACTGCACCCCAGCCCAATAGGCTGGCGTCCGTCGTCACTACCCACAAAAAACGTTAAAGCACTCCCATCCAAAAAACGTTTGCTCACAAACATTTTACATTCAGTGTCAACCATATATGTAATTGCCCCAATAAGCAAGCTAAGTAATGCCCTTCTTTTTAGCTCTAGGATTACTGCTTACCCTTACCCTCCTGGGTATAATGCCAGCCTTTCTGAAATATACAGTCTCTTCAGAAAAAATATGACTGAACATAACTCATTGCTGCATAGCATGAAACCGTTCCTCACACTGAAGTTTCCTGTACTCCTCAGCCTCTGTGGAACAGCAATGGACCTTAGTTACAAATGCTAAGATCATCATCCTCCAGGCAGCAGTCTTCATCCATCTGCTGCCTGAGAGTAAATAGTACAAACCGGTACCATTTAAAAATAACAAACTCTTGATTAAAGAATTAAAACTAATATTTTATCACCTCTTTCACTTTACCCTTCCTAGTACTTAGAGTAGGCAAAGAGAATGACTGGGGGGTGGAGCTAAGGGAGGAGCTATATAGACAGCTTTGCTGTGGTGCTCTTCGCCACTTCTTGTAGGGAAGGATAATATCCCACAAGTAAAGGATGAATCCGTGGACTCGTCTTACCTTTATAGAAGAAAAAAAGTCAAAGCAAGAAGCCAAAGACAACTTGTCCTTTTCTAAAACAAGTAAAAAGAACAGACTAAAGGATTTTGTTTAAATCATATATAGCCTGCAGACAAAAACATATTTTATGCTTACCTGATAAATTAATTTATTTCATGGTGGTGAGAGTCCACAATCAATTATGCTGCAAATTATTCTTCCACTATGCCACAAGGTGCAGGTAAAGATTCCCAAACTCCAAGAGCTCTATAAAACCCTTCCAATCTTACTGTAAACTAGTCTGACATATAGCCAAGCAAAAAAGGTTTAAAAAGAATCAAGAGCAAAAAAATAGGAGCAGAGAAAAAGGATGTGCAAAAAGAAATAAACCATCACTAGAAACATAACAGGGTGAGATATTGTGGCCTCCCGGCACCATGAAATAAATGAATTTATCAGATAAGCATAAATTAAAATATATTTTCTTTCATACAAGTGGTGAGAGTCAATGATCCATTACTCTTGGGAACTAATACCGAAGCTGTGGAGTCCATGAGTAATGTGAAATAAAGGGTGAGATATAAAGAACGTCTTTTTTTCACAGTGAAACTAAATCCACAATCCAAATAGAACCCAAAGAAAGAAAAATATATATATATATATATATATATATATATAAATTTTCTTTTTTTTTTTCTTTTTTTTAAGAAATGCAATTAAAAATAAGCGACATGCAAAAACAAATTTAACCTAAGACAACTGCCTGAAGAACTTTCCTGCTAAAGGCTAAGTAGGCAAAAACATCAAAATGGTATATTTTGTTAAAATATGCAAAGAACAACAAGTTGCTTCCTTGCAAATTTGGTCGTCTGTGTGAGAAAAAACAATGTGTACAAACCCGAAAAAGCCTACATGTGGTATCCCGACCTGCTTACGCACACAGATTCAAAAGTCAACGTGCGTATAAAAACAATGTACGAGCGTGAAAACCCGACGTGTGTTAAAAATCAAACTATAACAAATTTAAAAGGGAAATACATTATCTTCCAATTCAGGAAGTCCAAAGCCAGACTCGTAAACGTGCTTTAAAAGTTCTTTAAAATTAATTCAAACCAGTACCAGTACATGATTATGGAATATGGAGATTAGGAAAATCTTGCTGACAGTACTGTTTCAAACACATGCTTACAATGCAGAAAAGGCTGCAAGTGAATACATTTCAGCTCACTTGCTTCTAAAGCAAATAGAAATCTATGTAAATGTTTAAACATTCTCTACGGAAAATGTTGAGTCTAATCTGTTTTGAAGACAATCGGATTATTAATAATTTTGCAGCTTTGCTCGGCACGAAATTTCAAGGTTATTAATCTGTCAACGTTCTATCCCATTATTTTTATACCGAAAGTGACCAGAAAGTTGTAAAAAAAAAAACATCACAGTAGCGGCAAGATAAGGCAGGTAAAATGTATAAGGCGGATTTTCCAGAACTAAAAAATAACTTTTTAATACCATAGCTATATTACTTTAGTAACAACGCAAATATGGCTGCCGCTGGAGATTCAGAGTACATTAGGCATTCCGTCCATCTTGTAAAAGTTGGACTTCACAGATTTCCACTCTTTAGGAGTAGATAGAAGGCCGACATATAGTGGAAAGACAACCATCAATGCGTCAATCAGTTTTGCAAGATGACGATAAAAAATGCTGACTGACATGCCAATTATGATGCTTGAAAGGACCCTGTAGCAAAGAAATGTAAAGCTTCAGAAGTCCGTAAATGGCTGTGTCCACACCGTCATTTGCTCCAGATAATAAGAAATCTCATTGTACAGGACCAGAATAGATTATCTAGTTGAAATATCTGACTAACTTCACAGTCAGAAAGGGCATATAAACCCATATGAGGAAGGAAAACTCTTGGCACTATACTCTTTCAGCATTTACTTTGACTGCTTGGATCTGGCTTGTCTCTCTAATTTGGATTACCAGAGAATAAAAAGGTGCAAGAGTGTCTCCATGGTTGACTGATCGTCCAAATTGTAAGAAAAAATTTTCAGACACTTATTTATACTGCTCTACCTGGCGTCAGTCTCAGACCACCTTTTGATATTCTACTGTGTTCACAACCTAAATGGTGGAGAAGGAAAATCCAAAAAGTTGCCACGGATATTATAATGAGCGGATAGGTTTGTTTTTTGTAACTTTTGAATATGGAGATTTTACTGGGGAACAATGACATTCGCAAGAAAAAAAGAGTTGGATCCAACATTGGCAGATATTTACAATTGCATACTTAAAAAACAAATTTTATGCTTACCTGATAAATTATTTTCTTTCCTGGCAGGAAATCATTCATTACTGTTGGGAATTCAACACCTGGCACCCAGGAGGCGGCAAAGACACCCCAGTCAAAACTATAAGTATCCCTCCCACTTCCCCTACTCCCCCAGTCATCAGTCATTCAGTCGAGAAAATAAAGAAAAGCAGATGAAACACTAGGGGTATAGAGGTGCCAGAAGATAAGGAAAAAAACGCTGCCGAAAAAGAATCAGGTAAGCATACATTTTGCAAAAACATCAAACTTGTAGAATGTTTAAAAAGTATGTAAAGAGGACCAGGTAGCTGCCTTACAGATGTTCTTACAGTGTTCTTAAAAGCCCAAGAAGAGGACACAGCACGGGTAGAACGAGCCGTAATACTCTCAGAAGGCTGCTGACCAGCTTCCTCAAAAGCCAAACGAATGACACTTCTCAGCCAAAATGAAAGAGTAGTCGCAGTGGCCCTCTGCCCCTTGCGCTTACCAGCATACAAAACAATAAAGGAAGAAGATTGCGTAAAATCCTTGGTTGCATGAAGATAGAACTTCAAAGCATGCACTACATCCAGATTGTTTAGCAAACGCTCCTTCTGAGAGGAGGCATTAGGACAAAAAGAAGGAACTACAATCTCTTGATAGATGTTACGATCAGAGACAACTTAAGGAAGAAAGCCTAACTTGGTACGTAAAACAGCCTTATCAGCATGGAACACAAGATAAGGGGAATCACATTGCAAAGCAGATAGCTCAAAAACTCTGCGAGCAGAAGAAATAGCCAACAAGAATAAAACCTTTCTAAGACAAAAGTTTTATGTCAAGAGAATACATGGGCTCAAACAAAGCTCGTTAGAGAACACGAAGAACAAGATTAAGGCTCCAAGGACGAGCAACAAAAGGTTGAACATCAGGAAGATTAGCTAATCTCTTATGTAACAACACCAGAAGGGCAGAGATTTGACCCTTGATAGAACTGATTGACAATGCCATCTCCAGACCATTCTGGAGAAACAAAAGGATTCGAGGAACCCTCCCCTTGTGCCAAGGGAAACCTTGTTTCTCACACCAGGCCAGATAGGTCCGCATACCTAGTGGTAAGTACGACAAGTGACTGGCTTATGAGTCTGGATCAGGGTATCAATGACCCAGTCAGAAAAACCTCTTTTGGAAAGCAGTAAGCATTCTATTTCCACACATTCAGCCTCTAGAGAACCTAGATGTTGGTAAAGGAACTGACCTTGAAGTAGAAGGTCCGCTCAAAGAGGCAACGTCCACGGAGGGGAGGAAAACATACTCACCAGATTCGAGAACCAGGTCCTTCTGGGCCACGCCAGAGCTAGCGGAATCACATAGGCCCACTCCTCTTTAATGCAGGCAATCACCCTAGGGAAGAAGAGCAAACAGAGGAAACAGATAGATAACTTGAAGTTCCATGGAACCGCCAACGCAACTACCAACCCTGCATGAGAGTTATCTTGGAAAACACCTCTGGGTGAAGAGACCACTCCCTGGGATGGAAGGACTGTCTGCTCAGAAAGTCTGCTTCCCAATTGTCCACCCCTGGAATGTGAATGGCAGAAATTTGACAATTGTAAAATTCCACCCACTGAAGGATGCAGGACACTTATCTCATCGCCAAGAAACTCCTTGTTCCCCCCGATGATTGATATAGGCAACCAAAGTTATGTTGTCTGACTTAAATCTGATAAAATGGAAGGAATGCAGTTGCGGCCACGCCATTACAGCATTGAAAATGGCCCTCAATTCCAGAATATTGATTGGAAGGGAGGATTCATCCGTCGACCATGTTCCCTGGGTCTTCAAGTGACCCCAGACCGCTCCCCAGCCAAGAAGACTGGCGTTCATAGTCACAATCTCCCAAAATGGTCTCAAAAAGCATGTGCCTTGAGACAAGTGATCTCAAAATAGCCACCAGGAGAGAGAGTCTCTCATAAGACTGTCCAGGACGATCTGTTGGGATAGGTCGCGGCTCCATTGTCTTAGCATACATAGTTGTAGATGTCGCAGATGGAAGCAAGCAAAAGGAATAATATCAATGGAAGCCACCATAAAACCAATTACATCCATGCATTGAGCCACAGAAGGTTCTGCTGTGTATTGAAGAGAAAGGCAGGCAGAAAGGAGTTTTGACCGTCTTTGATCCCTCAGAAAGATTTTCATGGAAATCAAATCTATGATTGCTTCCAGAAAACATACTCTGGATGCTGGGGACCAGGGAACTCTTTCCCAGATTTATTTCCATTCATGTGTCCGAAGGAGACACAGAAGAGAATCTGTGTGAGATCTTGCCAAAGGAAAAGATGGAGCATAAACCAAGATATTGTCCAGGTAAGGAGCAGCCGTGATTCCGAATACCTTCATAAAGATCATGGGGCCAGTAGCTTAAACAAATGATAGAGCTACAAACTGGAGATGTTTGTCCAGAAAGGCAAACCGCAGAAACTGAAAATGATCCTTGTGGATCGGGACATTAAGGTATGTGTCCTTCAGGTCAATAGTGGTCATGAATTGACTCTCTTGGACCAATGGAAGAATGGATCTGATAGTCTCATCGTGAAGGACGGAACCTTGAGGAAATTGTCGAGACACTAAGTCCAGAGTTGGTCAAAAAGTTCCCTTCTTCTTGGGAACCACAAAAAGATTTGAATAAAACCCCAGGCCTCGTTTTGAGGAAGGCACGGGAACAATGACTCCCAAAGAAGACAGGTCCTTTACACAATTTAAAAAGGCTGTCCTCTCCTCTGACTTTGAAGAGAGTCTTGACAAAAGGAATCTGCCTCTTGGAGAGCGAGATCTGAAATCTATCCTGTATCCCTGGGAAAACATAATTTATGCTTACCTGATAAATTTATTTCTCTTCTGGTGTATCCAGTCCACGGATCATCCATTACTTGTGGGATATTCTCCTTCCCAACAGGAAGTTGCAAGAGGATCACCCACAGCAGAACTGCTATATAGCTCCTCCCCTAACTGCCATATCCAGTCATTCGACCGAAACTAGCCGAGAAAACATAATTTATGTAAGAACTTACCTGATAAATTCATTTCTTTCATATTAGCAAGAGTCCATGAGCTAGTGACGTATGGGATATACATTCCTACCAGGAGGGGCAAAGTTTCCCAAACCTCAAAATGCCTATAAATACACCCCTCACCACACCCACAAATCAGTTTAACAAATAGCCAAGAAGTGGGGTGATAAGAAAAAAGTGCGAAAGCATAAAAAATAAGGAATTGGAATAATTGTGCTTTATACAAAAAAATCATAACCACCTCAAAAAGGGTGGGCCTCATGGACTCTTGCTAATATGAAAGAAATGAATTTATCAGGTAAGTTCTTACATAAATTATGTTTTCTTTCATGTAATTAGCAAGAGTCCATGAGCTATTGACGTATGGGATAATGAATACCCAAGATGTGGATCTTCCACGCAAGAGTCACTAGAGAGGGAGGGATAAAATAAAGACAGCCAATTCCGCTGAAAAATAATAAAAAAAACTGAAATTATAAGCAGAAGAATCAAACTGAAACAGCTGCCTGAAGTACTTTTCTACCAAAGACTGCTTAGGAAGAAGAAAACACATCAAAATGATAGAATTTAGTAAAAGTATGCAAAGAAGACCAAGTTGCTGCTTTGCAAATCTGATCAACCGAAACTTCATTCCTAAATGCCCAGGAAGTAGAGACTGACCTAGTCGAATGAGCTGTAATCCTTTGAGGCGGAGTTCTACCCGACTCAACATAAGCATGATGAATCAAAGACTTTAACCAAGATCCCAAAGAAATGGCAGAAGCCTTCTGACCTTTCCTAGAACCAGAAAAGATAACAAATAGACTAGAAGTCTTTCGGAAATCTTTAGTAGCTTCAACATAATATTTCAAAGCTCTAACTACATCCAAAGAATGCAACGATCTTTCCTTAGAGTTCTTAGGATTAGGACACAATGAAGGAACCACAATTTCTCTACTAATGTTGTTAGAATTCACAACCTTAGGTAAAAATTTAAATGAAGTTCGCAACACCGCCTTATCCTGATG
This sequence comes from Bombina bombina, assembly GCF_027579735.1. Taxonomy (NCBI): domain Eukaryota; kingdom Metazoa; phylum Chordata; class Amphibia; order Anura; family Bombinatoridae; genus Bombina; species Bombina bombina. Next base: position 564,565,635 of record NC_069502.1, read on the forward strand.
AAAAATCAGAAAAGGAGACTCACAAGAAAGAGCAGATAATTCAGAAACTCTTCTAGCAGAAGAGATGGACAAAAGAAACAAAACTTTCCAAGAAAGTAATTTAATATCCAGCGAATGCATAGGTTCAAACGGAGGAGCTTGAAGAGCCCCCAGAACCAAATTCAAACTCCAAGGAGGAGAAATTGACTTAATGACAGGTTTTATACGAACCAAAGCCTGAACAAAACAATGAATATCAGGAAGATTAGCAATCTTTCTGTGAAAAAGAACAGAAAGAGAAGATTTGTCCTTTCAAGGAACTTGCAGACAAACCTTTATCCAAACCATCCTGAAGAAACTGTAAAATTCTAGGAATTCTAAAAGAATGCCAAGAAAAATGATGAGAAGAACACCAAGAAATGTAAGCCTTCCAGACTCGATAATATATCTTCCTAGATACAGATTTACGAGCCTGTAACATAGTATTAATTACGGAGTCAGAGAAACCTCTATGACTGAGAATCAAGCGTTCAATCTCCATACCTTCAAATTTAAGGATTTGAGATCCTGATGGAAAAAAGGACCTTGCGATAGAAGGTCTGGTCTTAACGGAAGAGTCCACGGTTGACAAGTAGCCATCCGGACAAGATCCGCATACCAAAACCTGTGAGGCCATGCTGGAGCCACCAGCAGAACAAACGAATGCTCCTTTAGAATCTTGGAAATCACTCTTGGAAGAAGAACTAGAGGCGGAAAGATATAGGCAGGATGATACTTCCAAGGAAGTGACAATGCATCCACTGCTTCCGCCTGAGGATCCCTGGATCTGGACAGATACCTGGGAAGCTTCTTGTTTGGATGAGAAGCCATCAGATCTATTTTCTGGAAGTCCCCACATTTGGACAATCTGACGAAATACCTCTGGGTGAAGAGAACATTCGCCCGGATGTAATGTTTGGCGACTGAGATAATCCGCTTCCCAATTGTCTATACCTGGGATATGAACCGCAGAAATTAGACAGGAGCTGGATTCCGCCCATACAAGTATTCGAGATACTTCTTTCATAGCCAGAGGACTGTGAGTCCCTCCTTGATGATTGACATATGCCACGGTTGTGACATTGTCTGTCTGAAAACAAATGAACGACTCTCTTTAGAAGAGGCCAAGACTGAAGAGCTCTGAAAATCGAGTTCCAAAATGTTGATTGGTAATCTCGCCTCCTGAGATTCCCAAACCCCTTGTGCTGTCAGAGACCCCCATACAGCTCCCCAACCTGTCAGACTTGCATCTGTTGAGATCACAGTCCAGGTTGGAAGAACAAAAGAAGCCCCCTGAACTAAACGATGGTGGTCTGTCCACCACGTCAGAGAGTGTCGTACAATCGGTTTTAAAGATATTAATTGTGATATCTTTGTATAATCCTTTGTATAAACCAATTTCAGACGTCTCTTGTCCGTCAGTGACAGAGTCATGGACACTGAATCTATCTGGAAACCTAAAAAGGTTACCCTTGTCTGAGGAATCAACAAACTCTTTGGTAAATCGATCCTCCAAACATGTTCTCGAAGAAACGATACAAGTCGATTCGTATGAGATTCTGCTAAATGTGAAGACTGAGCAAGTACCAAGATATCGTCCAAATAAGGAAATACCACAATACCCTGTTCTCTGATTACAGACAGAAGGGCACCGAGAACCTTTGTAAAAATCCTTGGAGCTGTTGCTAGGCCAAACAGCAGAGCCACAAACTGGTAATGCTTGTCTAGAAAAGAGAATCTCAGAAACTGATAGTGATCTGGATGAATCGGAATATGCAGATATGCATCTTGTAAATCTATTGTGGACATATAATGCCCTTGCTGAACAAAAGGCAGAATAGTCTTTATAGTTACCATTTTGAATGTTGGTATCCTTACATAACGATTCAATATTTTTAAATCCAGAACTGGTCTGAAGGAATTCTCCTTCTTTGGTACAATGAAGAGATTTGAGTAAAACCCCAGCCCCTGTTCCAAAACTGGAACTGGCACAATTACTCCAGCCAACTCTAGATCTGAAACACATTTCAGAAATGCTTGAGCCTTCACTGGATTTATTGGGACACGGGAAAGAAAAAATCTTCTTGCAGGAGGCCTTATCTTGAAGCCTATTCTGTACCCTTGTGAAACAATATTCTGAATCCAAAGATTGTGAATCGAATTGATCCAAATTTCTTTGAAAAATCATAATCTGCCCCCCTACCAGCTGGGCTGGAATGAGGGCCGCACCTTCATGTGGACTTGGGAACTGACTTTGGCTTTCTAAAAGGCTTGGATTTATTCCAGACTGGAGATGGTTTCCAAACGGATACCGCTCCTGTAGGGGAAGGATCAGGTTTTTGTTCCTTATTGTGACGAAAGGAACGAAAACGATTAGCAGACCTAAATTTACCTTTAGATTTTTTTATCCTGTGGTAAAAAAGTTCCTTTCCCCCCAGTAACAGTTGAAATAATAGAATCCAACTGTGAACCAAACAATGTATTACCCTGGAAAGAAAGGGAAAGCAAAGTTGACTTAGAAGACATATCAGCATTCCAAGTTTTAAGCCATAAAGCTCTTCTAGCTAAAATAGCTAAAGACATATACCTGACATCAATCCTAATGATATCAAAGATGGCATCACAAATAAAGTTATTAGCATGTTGAAGAAGATTAAAAATGCTATGAGTATTATGATCTGTTACTTGTTGTGCTAAAGCTTCCAACCAGAAAGTTGAGGCTGCAGCAACATCCGCCAAAGATATAGCAGGTCTAAGAAGATTACCTGAACATAAGTAAGCTTTTCTTAGAAAGGATTCAATTTTCCTATCTAAAGGATCCTTAAAGGAAGTACTATCTGCCGTAGGAATAGTAGTACGTTTAGCAAGAGTAGAGATAGCCCCATCAACCTTAGGGATTTTGTCCCAAAACTCTAATCTGTCAGATGGCACAGGATATAATTGCTTAAACCGTTTAGAAGGAGTAAATGAATTACCCAAATTATTCCATTCCCTAGAAATTACTTCAGAAATAGCATCAGGGACGGGAAAAACCTCCGGAATAACTACAGGAGGTTTAAAAACCGTATTCAAACGTTTAGATTTAGTATCAAGAGGACCAGATTCCTCTATTTCTAATGCAATTAAAACTTCTTTAAGTAAAGAACGAATAAATTCCATTTTGAATAAATATGAAGATTTATCAGTATCAACCTCTGAAACAGAATCCTCTGAACCAGAAAAATCATTATCAGAAACAGAATCAGAATGATGGTGTTCATTTAAAAACTCATCTGAAAAATGAGAAGTTTTAAAAGACCTTTTACGATTACTGGAAGGAGGAATAACAGACATAGCCTTCTTAATAGATTTAGAAAAAAAATCTCTTATGTTAACAGGAACACCCTGAATATTAGATGTTGATGGAACAGCAACAGGTAATGGAACATTACTAAAGGAAATATTATCTGCATTAACAAGTTTGTCATGACATTCATTACAAACAACAGCCGGAGGAACAGTTACCACAAGTTTACAACAAATACACTTAACTTTGGTAGATCCAGCATCAGGCAGCAATTTTCCATAAGTATCTTCTGATTCAGGGTCAATCTGAGACATCTTGCAATATGTAATAGAAAAAACAACATATAAAGCAAAATTGATCAAATTCCTTAAATGACAGTTTCAGGAATGGGAAAAAATGCCAATGAACAAGCTTCTAGCAACCAGAAGCAAATAAGCAATGAGACTTAAATAATGTGGAGACAATAATGACGCCCATATTTTTTGGCGCCAAAAAAGACACCCACATTATTTGGCGCCTAAATGCTTTAAGCGCCAAAAATGACGCCACATCCGGTGACGCCGACATTTTTGGCGCAAAAAACGTCAAAAAAATGACGCAACTTCCGGCGACAAGTATGACGCCGGAAATGATAAAGAAAATTTTTGCGCCAAAAATTACGCAATAAAAAGAAGCATTTTCAGCCCCCGCGAGCCTAAAAGCCCACAGGAAAAAAGTCAAATTTTAAGGTAAGAAACATTGATTATTCATATGCATGATCCCAAATAATGAAACTGACTGTCTGAAATAAGGCAAATAAATGTTTAAACACATATATTTAGAACTTTATATAAAAGTGCCCAACCATAGCTTAGAGTGTCACAAAAATAAGACTTACTTACCCCAGGACACTCATCTACATGTAGTAGAAAGCCAAACCAGTACTGAAACGAGAATCAGTAGAGGTAATGGTATATATAAGAGTATATCGTCGATCTGAAAAGGGAGGTAAGAGATGAATCTCTACGACCGATAACAGAGAACCTATGAAATAGACCCCGTAGAAGGAGATCATTGAATTCAAATAGGCAATATTCTCTTCACATCCCTCTGACATTCACTGCACACTGAGAGGAAAACCGGGCTCCAGCCTGCTGCGACGTACATATCAACGAAGAATCTAGCACAAACTTACTTCACCACCTCCATGGGAGGCAAAGTTTGTAAAACTGATTTGTGGGTGTGGTGAGGGGTGTATTTATAGGCATTTTGAGGTTTGGGAAACTTTGCCCCTCCTGGTAGGAATGTATATCCCATACGTCACTAGCTCATGGACTCTTGCTAATTACATGAAAGAAAGGAGAAACCATAGGGTGCAGTGGTGACTGTAGTTTAAAATTTAGACCTGTCTTAAAAGGACAGGGCGGGCCGTGGACTGGATACACCACAAGAGAAATAAATTTATCAGGTAAGCATAAATTATGTTTTCTCTTGTTAGGTGTATCCAGTCCACGGATTATCCATTACTTGTGGGATACCAATACCAAAGCTAAAGTAAACTGATGAAGGGAGGGACAAGGCAGGTACTTAAACGGAAGGGACCACTGCCTGTAGAACCTTTCTCCCAAAAATAGCCTCCGAAGAAGCAAAAGTATCAAATTTGTAAAATTTTGAAAAGGTATGAAGCGAAGACCAAGTCGCTGCTTTGCAAATCTGTTCATTTTTAAAGGCCCAGGTGGAAGCCACAGCTCTAGTAGAATGAGCTGTAATCCTTTCAAGGGGGCTGCTGTCCAGCAGTCTCATAGGCTAAGCGTATTACGCTCCGAAGCCAAAAAGAAAGAGAGGTTGCCGAAGCCTTTTGACCTCTCCTCTGTCCAGAGTAAACAACAAACAGGGAAGATGTTTGACGAAAATCTTTAGTCGCTTGTAAGTAAAACTTTAAAGCACGGACTACGTCCAAATTATGTAAAAGACGTTCCTTCTTTGAAGAAGGATTAGGACACAATGATGGAACAACAATCTCTTGATTGATATTCTTGTTGGAAACTACCTTAGGTAAAAACCCAGGTTTTGTACGCAGAACTACTTTATCTGTATGGAAAATCAGATAAGGAGAATCACATTGTAAAGCTGATAACTCAGACTCTCTACGAGCCGAGGAAATAGCCATCAAAAACAGAACTTTCCAAGATAAAAGTTTGATATCAATGGAATGAAGGGGTTCAAACGGAACACCTTGAAGAACCTTAAGAACCAAGTTTAAGCTCCATGGATGAGCAACAGGTTTAAACACAGGCTTAATTCTAACCAAAGCCTGACAAAATGCCTGGACGTCTGGAACCTCTGCCAGAGGCTTGTGCAAAAGGATAGACAGAGCAGAAATCTGTCCCTTTAAAGAACTAGCTGATAATCCTTTATCCAAACCCTCTTGGAGAAAGGACAATATCCTAGGAATCCTAACCTTACTCCATGAGTAATTCTTGGATTCACACCAATGAAGATATTTGTGCCATATCTTATGGTAGATTTTCCTGGTTCCAGGCTTTCGTGCCTGTATTAAGGTATCAATGACTGACTCGGAGAAGCCATGCCTTGATAAAATCAAGCGTTCAATCTCCAGGCAGTCAGTCTCAGAGAAATTAGATTTTAATGATTGAAAGGACCTTGTAGTAGAAGGTCTCGTCTCAGAGGCAGAGGCCAAGGTGGAAAGGATGACATGTCCACCAGGTCTGCATACCAGGTCCTGCGTGGCCACTCAGGCGCGATCAAGATCACTGATGCTCTCTCCTGTTTGATTTTGGCAATCAGTCGAGGGAGCAGAGGAAACGGTGGAAACACATAAGCCAGGTTGAAGAACCACGGTGCTGCTAGAGAATCTATCAGCGTTGCTTCTGGGTCCCTGGACCTGGATCCGTAACAAGGAAGCTTGGCGTTCTGGCGAGACGCCATGAGATCCAATTCTGGTGTGCCCCAACGATGAACCAATTGAGCAAACACCTCCGGATGGAGTTCCCACTCCCCCGGACGACTTAGAAAATCCGCCTCCCAGTTCTCTACACCTGGGATATGGATCGCTGATAGATGGCAAGAGTGAGTCTCTGCCCAGCGAATTATCTTGGAGACTTCTAACATCGCTAGGGAGCTCCTGGTCCCCCCTTGATGGTTGATGTAAGCCAAAGTCGTGATGTTGTCCGACTGAAATCTGATGAAACTCAGGGTTGTTAACTGAGGCCAAGCTAGAAGAGCATTGAATATTGCTCTTAACTCCAGAATATTTATTGGGAGGAGTTTCTCCTCCTGAGTCCACGATCCCTGAGCCTTCAGGGAATTCCAGACTGCACCCCAACCTAGAAGGCTGGCATCTGTTGTTACAATTGTCCAATCTGGCCTGCGAAAGGTCATACCTTTGGACAGATGGACCCGAGATAGCCACCAGAGAAGAGAATCTCTGGTCTCTTGATCCAGATTTAGCAGAGGGGACAAATCTGTGTAATCCCCATTCCACTGACTGAGCATGCATAATTGCAGCGGTCTGAGATGTAGGCACGCAAATGGCACTATGTCCATCGCCGCTACCATTAAGCCGATCAGTTCCATGCACTGAGCCACCGAAGGGCGCGGAATGTAGTGAAGAACACGGCAGGAATTTAGAAGATTTGATAACCTGGACTCTGTCAGGTAATTTTTCATTTCTACAGAATCTATCAGAGTTCCTAGGAAGGAAACCCTTGTGAGGGGTGATAGAGAACTCTTTCCCTCGTTCACTTTCCACCCATGCGACCTCAGAAATGCCAACACTATGTCCGTATGAGATTTGGCAATTTGGAAGTTTGACGCCTGTATCAGGATGTCGTCTAAATAAGGGGCCACTGCTATGCCCCGTGGTCTTAGGACCGCCAGAAGAGACCCCAGAACCTTTGTAAAAATTCTTGGGGCTGTAGCTAACCCGAAGGGAAGAGCCACAAACTGGTAATGCCTGTCTAGAAAGGCAAACCTTAGGAACCGATGATGATCTTTGTGAATCGGTATGTGAAGGTAAGCATCCTTCAAATACACTGTGGTCATGTACTGACCCTCCTGGATCATAGGTAGGATTGGCCGAATAGTTTCCATTTTGAACGATGGAACTCTGAGGAATTTGTTTAAGATCTTTAGATCCAAAATTGGTCTGAAGGTTCCCTCTTTTTTGGGAACCACAAACAGATTTGAATAAAATCCCTGTCCTTGTTCCATCTGTGGAACTGGATGGATCACTCCCATTATTAGGAGGTCTTGCACACAGAGTAAGAATGCCTCTTTCTTTATCTGGTTTACAGATAATCTCGAAAGGTGAAATCTCCCTTGTGGGGGGGAAGCTTTGAAGTCCAGAAGATATCCCTGAGATATGATCTCCAACGCCCAGGGATCCTGAACATCTCTTGCCCACGCCTGGGCGAAGAGAGAAAGTCTGCCCCCTACTAGATCCGTTGCCGGATAGGGGGCCGTTCCTTCATGCTGTCTTAGAGGCAGCAGCAGGCTTTCTGGCCTGCTTGCCTTTGCTCCAGGCCTGGTTAGATTTCCAGGCCGGCTTGGATTGCGCAAAAGTTCCCTCTTGTTTTGTAGCAGAGGAAGTTGATGCTGCACCTGCCTTGAAGTTTCGAAAGGCACGAAAATTAGACTGTTTGGCCCTTGATTTGGCCCTGTCCTGAGGAAGGGTATGACCCTTACCTCCAGTAATGTCAGCAATAATTTCCTTCAAACCAGGCCCGAATAGGGTCTGCCCCTTGAAGGGAATGTTAAGTAATTTAGACTTTGAAGTCACGTCAGCTGACCAAGATTTAAGCCATAGCGCCCTACGCGCCTGGATGGCGAATCCAGAATTCTTAGCCGTTAGTTTAGTCAAATGAACAATGGCATCAGAAACAAAAGATTTAGCTAGCTTAAGTGTTCTAAGCTTGTCAAGTATTTCAGTCAATGGAGTAGATGTCTGAAAGGCCTCTTCCAGAGACTCAAACCAGAACGCCGCAGCAGCAGTGACAGGAGCAATGCATGCAAGGGGCTGCAGGATAAAACCTTGTTGAATAAACATTTTCTTAAGGTAACCTTCTAATTTTTTATCCATTGGATCTGAAAAAGCACAACTGTCCTCGACAGGGATAGTTGTACGCTTTGCTAAAGTAGAAACTGCTCCCTCCACCTTAGGGACCGTCTGCCATAAGTCCCGTGTGGTGGCGTCTATTGGAAACATTTTTCTAAAAATAGGAGGGGGGGGAAAACGGCACACCGGGTCTGTCCCACTCCTTAGTAATAATTTCTGTAAACCTTTTAGGTATTGGAAAAACGTCAGTACACACCGGCACCGCGTAGTATTTATCCAGTCTACACAATTTCTTTGGAACTGCAATTGTGTCACAGTCATTCAGAGCAGCTAAAACCTCTCCAAGCAACACCCGGAGGTTCTCAAGCTTAAATTTAAAAGTAGACATTTCTGAATCAGGTTTCCCCGAGTCAGAGACGCCACCCACAGACTGAAGCTTTTCCTCAGCTTCTGCATATTGTGACGCAGTATCAGACATGGGCCTTAAAGCATCTGCGCGCTCTGTATTACATCTAACCCCAGAGCTATCGCGCTTTTCTCTGAATTCAGGCAGTCTGGCTAATAACGCTGACAGGGTATTATCCATGATTGCCTGCAAAGTAATCGCTATGGGCGTCTTTGATGTACTTGGCGCCATTTTAGCGTGAGTCCCTTGAGCGGGAGTCAAAGGGTCCGACACGTGGGGAAAGTTAGTCGGCATAACTTCCCCCTCGTCAGAATCCTCTGGTGATAATTCTTTTAAAGATAACAGCTGATCTTTATTGTTTAAAGTGAAATCAATACATTTAGTACACATTCTCCTATGGGGTTCCACCATGGCTTTTAAACATAATGAACAAGGAGTTTCCTCTATGTCAGACATGTTTATACAGACTAGCAATGAGACTAGCAAGCTTGGAGAACACTTTAAATCAAGTTAACAAGCAATATAAAAAAACGCTACTGTGCCTTTAAGAGAAACAAATTTTGCCAAAATTTGAAATAACAGTGAAAAAAGGCAGTTAAACTAACGAAGTTTTTACAGTGTATGTAACAAGTTAGCAGAGCATTGCACCCACTTGCAAATGGATGATTAACCCCTTAATACAAAAAACAGATTAACAAAACGAAAAATATGTTTTTTAAACAGTCATAACAACTGCCACAGCTCCTACTTTTGAAGCCTTTTGAGCCCTTCAGAGATGTCCTATAGCATGCAGGGGACTGCTGAGGGAAGCTGAATGTCACAGTTTGTAATTTTAACTGCACCAACTGTAACTTTTATACTATAACAGTGGAAAGCCTCAGGAAACTGTTTCTAGGCAAAAATAAAGCCAGCCATGTGGAAAAAACTAGGCCCCAATAAGTTTTATCACCAAAGCATATATAAAAATGATTAAACATGCCAGCAAACGTTTTATATTGCACATTAATCAGAGTATATACCTCTGATAGCAAGCCTGATACTAGTCGCTATTAAATCACTGTATTTAGGCTTTAACATACATTAATCAGGTATCAGCAGCATTTTCTAGCAAATTCCATCCCTAGAAAAACTTAACTGCACATACCTTATTGCAGGATACCCTGCACGCCATTCTCCCTCTGAAGTTACCTCACTCCTCAGACATATGTGAGAACAGCAGTGGATCTTAGTTACTTCTGCTAAGATCAAAGAAAACGCAGGCAGATTCTTCTTCTGAATGCTGCCTGAGATAAAATAGTACACTCAGGTACCATTTAAAAACAAACTTTTGATTGAAGAAAAAACTAACTATATTTTACCACTTTCCTCTTACTACCTCCAGCTATGTTGAGAGCTTGCAAGAGAATGACTGGATATGGCAGTTAGGGGAGGAGCTATATAGCAGCTCTGCTGTGGGTGATCCTCTTGCAACTTCCTGTTGGGAAGGAGAATATCCCATAAGTAATGGATGATCCGTGGACTGGATACACCTAACAAGAGAAATTACATCCAAGACACAGGGGTCCTGAAAGAAGCGAAACCAATCGTCTCAAAGAAAGGATAGTCTGCCCCTACACAAGCTGGTCCTGGATCGGGGTCCATCCCTTCATGCTGACTTATTTTTAGAGAAGGGCTTCTTGAACTGCTTGATCTTGTTCCAAGACTGACTGGGTTTCCAGGTACTCTTAGGCTGATCCGCATAGGCGGAGGACTCAAAGACAAAAAATGACTGGGAGTAGGGGAAGCGGAAGGGATATGTTTGCCTATTCCCTAAAGTAAATAATTAATTTGTGGACTCTTCCTGCCATTGGAAAAGAAATGCGGATTTTGTGTTACTTTTTGACTAGTTCATGGATTTGTACATATAGATTTTGATTTGCACACAGATTTCAATGCAAAATTACCTAAGAACAGCAAGTTAATTGCTTAGTACATAGAGGCCTTAGGGTAATAATTAGATACGTGTATATGGAGGTATCAAATACCTCTTTGTTTTTTTTATTTTTCCCTATAAGTTATATTTACAATTTGAAATATATCCCTAATAATTTGCAAACAGACAAGAAACAAAGACCAATTTTAGGATCCAAATTAGGGAAAACACTTGCAACCACCAATAGCCAAAAGGTAATTTATCGCCATCTTTATTATGTAAGTTCTGAAGACATCTTTAAATGAGAAACTATATTTCAAACATGTTTTTTTTTTTTTTTTAAATTAAAAAATAAAACATTAGCTCCAATGTATCCTACATAAATGTACAGTTGTGCAATTAAAATTAAACCTCATTCTTTTTTTCCATAAGAAGAGGCAACACAAAATTCTACCCTCGCTCAGTTTAATTAAAATAATGTTATTCTGTTGAACCCAGTAAGCTTGAACCTAGATTTTCCTTCCAATACAATGAAGTAGATGGGGCCACAGACTGGAGAAAGATCTAACAATGGGTGTAAATACATGCAGTATAAAGAAAAATATGATTTACAGGATTCAGAATACAGTACTTATTCATTATGAAAAAAAAAAAAAAAACACAAAAAAAGAAACAAAACTTTTAAAATAAATTATCTGAAATGTATGACAAAAAATACAGTATTTCTGAAAATAAGGAAACTGTACTTCACTATGGGTTCTACATAAAGGGGACACAGTCTTACCCCATCCAAAAGAGTATTCGTCAAATGAAGCCGAAAATCTTTTCGAAATGGAAATTCAAGGTTGGACACATGAAACACTGAGTTATCCCGGTCAATCATAAATACTTCATTTTTACCATCAATCATCATCATATATCTAGAAAAAGAAGAATATGTATCGGTTACAGCAAAAAGAAAATGTATGCTTACCTGATAAATCTATTTCTTTTTTGACACAATGAGTCCACGGATCATCTTAATTACTAATGGGATATTCACCTCCTGGTCAGCAGGAGGAGGCAAAGAGCACCACAGCAGAGCTGTTAAATAGCTCCTCCCTTCCCTCCCACTCCAGTCATTCGACCAAAGTTAGGAAGAGAAAGGAAAAGCCAAGGTGCAGAGGTGTCTGAAGTTTACACTAACCCATAACCTGTCTAAAAGAACAGGGCGGGCCGTGGACTCATCATGTCAAAAAAGAAATACATTTATTAGGTAAGCATAAATTTTATTTTATTTTTTAAGACACGATGAGTCCACGGATCATCTTAATTACTAATCGGATTCAATACCCAAGCTAGAGTACACAGATGATACGGGAGGGACAAGACAGGGAACCTAAATGGAAGGCACCACTGCTTGAAGAACCTTTCTCCCAAAAGTGGCCTCAGTCGAGGCAAAAGAGTCAAAATTGTAGAATTTTGAAAAAGTGTGAAGAGAGGACAAAGATGCAGTCTTGCAAATCTGTTCCACAGAAGCTTCATTTTTGAACGCCCATGTGGAAGCAACAGCCCTAGTGAAATGAGCCGTAACTCTCCCGGGAGGCTGCTGTCCAGCAGTCTCATATGCAAAACGTATGATACTTTTCAGCCAAAAAGAAAGAGAAGTAGCCTTGCGTTTTCCTGAGAAAACCACAAACAAAGAAAAAGACTGATGACAGTCCTTAGTCACCTGCAGGTAAAACTTTAAAGCACGGACCATGTCCAAATTGTGCAGAAGTCTTTCCTTCTGAGAAGAAGGATAAGGATACAGGAAAAGAATAACAATCTCCTGATTAATGTTCCGATCAGAAAACAACCTTAGGAAGAAATCCTAATCTAGTACGTAAAACTACCTTATCTGAATGGAAAATAAGATAAGGAGACTCATACTGTAATGCCGAGAGCTCTGACACTCTCCGAGCAGAAAAAATAGCAACAGGAAATAAAACCTTCCAAGATAACAACTTAATATCTAAGGAATGCATAGGCTCAAACGGAGCCCCTTGAAGAACTCTGAGAACTATATTCAGACTCCATGGAGGAGCAACTGATTGGAACACAGGCCTGATCCTGACCAAGGCCTGACAAAATGATTGTACCTCTGGGACATCTCTCAGGCGTTTGTGTAACAAAATAGATAAAGACAGAGATTTGACCCCTTAGGGAACTTGACGATAAACCTTTCTCCAAACCCTCTTGGAGAAAAGACAAAATTCTAGGAATCCTAGCATGACCGAGACAGAAAAAACCCTGCTAAGATAATATTAAGCGTTCAATCTCCAAGCAGTCAGTTTCAGAAAAAAACAGATTTGGGTTAAGGAGGGGCCCTTGAATTAGAAGGTCCTTCCTCAACGGAAGTCTCCAAGGTGGCAGAGATGACATGTCCACCAGATCTGCATACCAAATCCTGCGAGGCGCAGCCGGTGCTATGAGGATCACTGATGCCCTCTCCTGCTTTTATCGAGCAATGATCAGAGAAACAAAAGCAAATGGAGGAAAAAGCTGGAGGACACTTACGGATGGAGTTCCCACTCCCCTGGATGAAAGGTCTGTCTGCTCAGGAAATCCGCCTCCCAGTAGTCCACCCCTGGGATGTGGATCATCGACCAGCAGCAAGAATGGGCCTCCGCCCACTGAATTATTTGGATACCTCTGTCATCGCAAAGGAACTCCTCGTTCCTCCCTGATGATTGATGTACGTCACTGACGTTAATTTGTTTGACTGGAACCTGATAAACTGAACCGAGGCTAACTAAGGCCAGGCCAGAATAACATTGTAGATCGCTCTCAGCTGCAGAACGTGTATAGGAAGAACAGACTAAGGCTGAGTCTAAACCCCCTGAGCCCTTAGGGAACCCCAGACTGCTCCCCACCCTAGAAGGCTGGCGTTGTCACAATCGTTGTCACAATCACCCAAGATGGTCTGCGAAAGCAGGTTCCCTGGGAGAGATGATCCAGAGACAACCACCATTGAAGAGAATCCCTTGTCTCCTGCTCCAGTAGTGTTCGAGGAGACAAATCTGTATAATCTCTGATCCATTGCCTGAGCATGCTTAACTGCAAAGGTCTGAGATGGAACTGAGCAAACAGGATAATGTTTATTGCCGCCACCATCAGCCCGATTACCTCCATGCACTGAGCCACTGAAGGCTGAAGAGAGGACTGAATGACTAGACAAGTATCGATAATCTCTAATTTCCTGACATTCTGTCAGAAAAATCTTCATTGATATGGAATCATTTTATGGATCCCAGGAAAGTTACCCTTGTGCTTGGGACAAAGGAACTCTTTTCCAAATTTACCTTCCACCCGTGAGATCGCGGGAAGGATACCACTATGTCCGTGAGAATTCTTGCTTGCTGTAAGGATGGCGCCTGGACTAGGATATCATTCAGATAGGGTGCCACTGCAATGTCCCATAACCGAAGCCCCGCCAACAGCGATCCCAAAGTCTTTGTGAAAACTGTGGCAAGACCGAAAGGAAGAGCCACAAACTGGAAGCGTTTGTCCAGAAAGGCAAACCTTAGAACTTGAGATGATTCTTGTGAATGGCACATAAAGGTACGCGTCCTTTAAATCCACTGTTGTCATAAATGGACCCTCTTGGATCAAGGGAAGAATGGAACAAATAGTTTCCATCTTGAAAAACGGTACACTAAAAAATTTGTTTAGACTCTTGAGATCTACAAAGTGTTTTGAAGGTTCCCTCCTTTTTTGGGAACCACAAACAGATTGGGATAAAAAAAACAGACCCTGTACCTGTATTGGAACTGGAACAATCACTCCCAGGTCTGAGAGGTCTCCAACACAGTGTAAGAACTCCTCTCCTCTTGTCTGATCTGCAGATAATCTTGAAAGCAGAAACCTGCCTCTGGGAGGAAAACTTTTAAACTTGAACCCCAGCCTGAGCAAAGACGGAAAGTCAGCCCCCTACAAGATCCGATCCCGGAGGCATGTCCTTCATGTTGTCTTCGATTCAACAGCAGGCTATTTGGATATGGGTTTTTTTTTTTTTTTTTTTTAATTCTTTAAATTTCAAAAGAGATTATTTCCGTCAAGCCAGGTCCCAACAAGGTCTTCCCCTTGTAAGAAATCACTAAAAGCTTAGACTTAGAGCATACATCCATAGAACAAGGTTCTAACCATAAGGCTCTGTGAGCTGGAACAGAGAAACCTGAAACCTATGCTCCCAGTTTGATAACTAGAAGGGAAGAATTTGAAATAAAGGAATTAGCCAATTAGAAAGCTTTTATCCTATCCTGGATCTTATCCAGGGGATTTTCTGCTTTAGAAGCATTAGACAACACATCAAACCAATATGCCGTTGCACTAGTGACGGTAGCAAAGTACACAGCTGGTTGCTATTGTAAGCCCTGGTGTACATCCCTTTTCTAATTTTTGTCCATAGGACCTTTGAAAATCCTCTAAGGGTATAGTAGTTTTCCTAGCTAAGTTGGAAACTACTCCTTCCACCCTAGGGAATGTTTGCCCAGCCTCCTTAGCGGAGTCGACTATGAGAAACATCTTTTTAAATATAAGGAATGTGGTCTCTTCAATTCCTTATAACTTACTGGACGCACTAGGATAGATTACCCCGGTAGTGTCGGAGACGCCCAGGGTAGTTAAAACCTCCTAAAGTAACAAATGGAGGTGGTCAAGCTAAAAACTGAAAGAAAAAAACAACCTCAGAATCAAATAAAGATATTATTTATCTGAGTCTGATAATTCTCTCTCAGATAATCCCGAAGTATCTTCCTCTTCCAGGTAACAGGGAAGAACCATTCGGAATACCACTACTGCATCAATCACCCTAAATGATTGAAAATAACTCCTCTAGTAATGTTTTCTTCCACGTGGGAAAAACATATAATGCTTAAAATGCAGAGTAACTCCGAGAGGAGTGTGAAAGGAAGCGCAGGGCACTGCCTGTGGGCCATAAAAAAATTGTGGGGCACTATAGGAGAAATTTATGGCATAGATTGACCAATGTCAACAGACTCCTAACCAGCAAATGCCTTAGAAGGAGTAGGTCTCTTTAAATTTTAAACTTCCAGCGGGAGTTTGAGAGGAGGCGCAGGGCACTGCATGTAGGGGCGGTAAACTCTGGGACGTTTTAAGAACAAATCTGCTATATATATTGAGTATTGTCATTAGATTCCTGAACAGCATCTTCATTATAAAATGCTGGCTCAGAATAAAACTTAAAGTTCCCTCAAAACCTGAGGAACAGAAAGAACATTGTTGGTTCCACATTAGTATTAAATCATATTGAAGAAGACACTTGTAAGACCTCTAGGTCCATATTTAACATTAAACTGAAAACAATTTAACCAACCAAAGATACATTTTTATTAGGAATGCAGAAAAGTGAGAGAGAGTTACTATCTCTTTAAATAATAAATCTGTAACTTTTTTACTGTAAAAACGTCTAAGCATTATAGTAATGATTGGTTCAGAATGTAGAAAACATCCCTACACCTCAGCAGCTCTTCTGCTGAGGTCCCTATGTCCTCTGAGTAGGATTGAGTTGAAACTATGATACTTTGCTCAAACAAACTCCGGAGAAGCTACGTAGTAAAGCTCTCTAGGAGAATATGCGCAGCAGAGATATGCGCATGCGTAGAGTAAGATTTCCTAAAGTGGAGTGAAAAATGGCGTGTTTAAAACTCTACGCCCATCTTGGGTGTGGCTAAGAAAATCTCCTGGTCGGCTCTAAAGTTACAAACCGGCCGGGAGATGTGGAACCACCGATAATAGTAATAATTCAATAGTACAATAAGCCCCAGTGTCTGTTGCAACGCTGAACGATAAATCCCAGGGCCTGCTGCAACACTGCCCAAATGTCCCCTATGTCTAAGTGGACACTATGCGATAACAAAAAGGCTTGTCCCAAGTACAAATAAAGTGTCTCCGTTATCTCTGAGACTCCATTATCTTTAAGCCCCAGTGCTACAACGATGCCCAAATGTCCCCTATGCCTAAGGGGAGAATATGCGATAATCAAGAGGCTTGTTCCATGTACAAGTAAATAAAGCGTCTCCTTTATTTCTGAGACTCAAATTAACCCCCAGTGCCTGCTGCAACGCTGCCCAAATGTCCCCTATGTCTAAGGGGAGACTATGAGAGTAATAATGAGGCTTATGTACAAATAAATGAAGTGCCCTCCTTTATTTCTGAGACTTTCCATTCCCCAAGAAAAAAAGTTAGCACTTACCTCATATGCTTGGCCTGGCAGCAAAGCAGATTCCAGGTTTGAGAGGTCCTATCCTTCCCATGGACATGTGAACGAAGAGAAAGGCCTGAGTTAGAGTCTCTCAGGTTTTCCAGAGGTAGGGCAGCATCATAATATGGGAGGCGCAGTGAGAATTATGTCCCACAAGTTCCCATTGCTTTAAAGCCACCAAAAGCTCTACTGAAGAGACTGATATGGACTACGGCTACACCCTAGAACAAAGCAGCACACTCTAGCACTACTTTAAAAATAATAAACTCTTGATTGAAGAATCTAATCTAACACCTCACTTTACCTCTTCCTATTACTAACGTAGGCAAAGAGAATGACTGGAGTGGGAGGGAAGGGAGGAGCTATTTAACAGCTCTGCTGTGGTGCTCTTTGCCTCTTCCTGCTGACCAGGAGGTGAATATCCCATTAGAAATTAAGATGATTCGTGGACTCATCGTGTCTTAAAAAAGAAAATAATTTAGCTAACAGCAGCAAAAGATAAACTAATCCCATTATTATTTTACAGTTTTCTTTTTAAAGATCCAGTACACTACGTACCATTGTACAATAGGGAGAAAGGAACTCTCAGCATTTTTACAGTAGAGAATGCCTCTGCCCAACGTCCATACAATTTCTAAGATTCAATATGTGAAACACAGAATAAAAGCACTGTGTTAAGCTTAAAATGAAGTACTAAACCAGTTCTTACTCAAACACTGTATATAGCTCTTCTTTTGGAATAGCTTTCATTGCTAAAAATAACATTAAGCAGTAGATTTATAGAAGAATCTTTAAGCCCTCAGCGTGACTGTATAAGTCTACCTCTGTTACATTTAACAATAAAGCAAAGAATGCTTCACACAACGGACTCATACATAGTGTCATGTGCTTTAATATAAAGTTCATTACACCTTACAGTGAAATCTGTAATTCAGTTACATATTTTCTAAAGGAAAGGTGCTAACTTTATTTCAGACATACAAAATTTGTTCCAAAAACACATTCCATGTAAAAGTACTTTCAACTAAAAATAAAAACACCAATAACATGTTTAATTAAAGAGAATACAAATAATGCTTTTTTCTTCATTACTTATTTTGCCTGCTTATACCCATAAAAAATTGTGCACATACATTTTACACAGCGATAGTGTAGCTGGGTGGTTCCCAAACTTTTTCAGGTCACTGCCCTCTAAGTTTTATAAAAACAACATCAGTGACCCTGACATAACCCATTAAAGAACTTATTTATTAAAGCCCAGGTGGACAAGATTCGCCTCCGGAAACCTTGCCCTCCAAACATTGCTGAGCACATTTAACAAGCAATTGCTTGTGCAGCTACGCCCCTGTTCTCGCACACCCATCACATTTAAAGGGACACTCAAGTTAAATAAAATTTTCATGATTCAGATACAGCATGTAATTTTAAACAACTTTCCAATTTACTTCCATTAAAAAAAATGTGCACAGTCTTTTATATTTACACTTTTTGAGTCACCAGATACTACTGAGCATGTGCAAGAACTCACTGACTATATGTATATGCATTTGTGATTGGCTGATTGCTATCACATGGTACAAGGGGAGTGGAAATATACATAACTTTGAAATTTGTTATAAAAAAATCTATTACTCATTTGAAGTTCAGACTAAGTGCTATTGCATTGTCTTGTTATCTTGCATTTGTTGATTATGCAAATCTAATGTGTTGACTGGTCCTTTAAATCACATTTAGGAATTACTTAAAGGGACAGTCTAGGCCAAAATAAACTTTCATGATTCAGATAGAGCATGTAATTTTAAACAATTTTCCAATTTACTTTTATCACCAATTTTGCTTTGTTCTCTTGGTATTCTTAGTTGAAAGCTTAACCTAGGAGGTTCATATGCTAATTTCTTAGACCTTGAAGCCCACCTCTTTCAGATTGCAGTTTTTCACCACTAGAGGGTGTTAGTTCACATATTTCATATAGATAACACTGTGCTTGTGCATGTGAAGTTATCTGGGAGAACGCACTGATTGGCTAGACTGCAAGTCTGTCAAAAGAACTGAAAAAAGGGGCAGTTTGCAGAGGCTTAGATACAAGATAATCACAGAGGTTAAAAGTATATTATTATAACTGTGTTGGTTATGCAAAACTGAGAAATGGGTAATAAAGGGATTATCTATCTTTTAAAACAATAAAAATTCTGGTGTAGACTGTCCCTTTAAATGTTCAAAGAATGTTAATTCGATGAATGGGCTTGATGAAGTGAAACAAGATTCCCAATCACTGGTTTTAGGTCACTTAGCGGAAGTCTTAGAATCGCTATAGTCAGAGATTTGAAGTTAATTTATTTGCTTGAAACACAGTTTTACTATTGCACCAATAGATCGACTTTATAGAATTAGAAAGAGTAATCTACTTACCAAAGATTGCAGAAGACTTAAAAATTCTAGATGGTTTACTGTGTACAAAGCAACTCAGACAAGCCCAATAGGCCTTTGCTGTGTTTCCTGCTACTAAACATGGATTCTAAACTGTGTAGTTAATTTTAATAATACTTGCTAATGTACAGCGCTGACAAAACAAAGAATGGAAACCTACAGTACAGGTGGTTGAAATTTATTGTACTGAGGCTGATAAACCTGAACTATCATAAAAGAAAGAGCAATAAAACTTCAAATGAAAAGCGAGAAAGTCGTCTTGCTTTGTGCATCTAAGATAAAGCACAACAAATTACCTTATTTCAGTTCTTTTGACAGACATGCATTTTAGCCAGTCAGTGCTGAATCCCAGGTAACTCCACGTGCGTGAGCACAATGTTATCTATAGGGCACACATGAACTGATGATAAAAGTAAATTGTAAAGTTGTTTAAAATTGCATGCCCTATCTGAATCATGGAAGTTTAATTTTTACTTGAGTTTCCCTTTTATCTTTCATTGTCTAGAAAAAGCATGCAATTTAATCAACCTTCCAAAATGACCTTTATTATCAATTTTTCTTTGTTAAACAATACACCTATGTGGATTCATAGTAATTCAGATGCATGCATGTGGGACATGAGACCCAAAATTTTCTTTCATGATGCAGATAGAGCATGTTATTTTAATCAACTTTGCAATATATTTCTATTATATAATTTCTTTGCTCTCTTTGTTGAGAAGGGTACCTTGGTAGGCTCAGGAGCTGCTGGCTCCCAGCTAGCTCCCAGAAGTGCATTGCTGATTCTTTAACAAAGCATACAAAGAAAATTAAGCAAATTAGTCCATTGAAAAATTGCTTAAAATTGTATTCTCTATCTGAATCATGAAAGAAAGAAAAAAATGGGTTTCATGACCCTTTAACATTGTTTATAGCAATGTTATAAAAAGTTTCAAACAATACTGCCTTACAATGCAAGAGATACATGCATGATCCAGAGGTCATATGAGCCTACCTACAGTTCTCTTCAAAATGTTATTTAAAGAGAACATAGAAAATATCATAAAAGAAGTAAATCGGAAAGTAGTTTAAAATGCATACTCTGGGGCATATCTATCAAGCTCCGAATGGAGCTTGATGCCCCGTGTTTCTGGCGAGACTGCAGGTCGCCAGAAACAGCAGTTATGAAGCAGCGGTCACAAAGACCGCTGCCCCATAACCTATCCGCCTGCTCAGAGCAGGCGGACAGACATCACCAGAAATCAACCCGATCGAGTACAATCGGGTTGATTGACACCCTCTTGTGAGCTGCTGGTGCAATGCTGAATACGGCGAGCGTATTGCTCGCCGTATTCAGCAAGGTCTGGCGGACCTGATCCGCAGTGTCGGATCAGGTCCACCAGACCTTGATAACTAGAGGCCATTGTCTGAAGCATGAATAATTCATTTTGACGTAAGTGCCCCTTTAAGTATGTTTATCTGATCTATTTTGCTGTGTCTAATAAGAACCCCTATAATTCAACACCTGCAAATCAATCACTGTGAAGCATTTATCAGGGTCAGATCTCTGAAGCCTCCAAATAAAATTGCATTTTAAAGGGACATGAAACCCCAAAAATGTCTTCATGATTCAAACAGGGCATGCATTTTTTCCAATTTACTTCTATTATTAAATTTGCTTCGTTTTTCATGTTATTCTTTGTTGAAGAGATATCTAGACAGGTAGTGTGCACAGTTCTGCAGCACTACATTGCAGGATATAGTGCTACCACTTAGTGCTCTTGCTAATGTATTACATTCTTGCAAAACTGCTGCCATATAGTGTTGCAGATGTGCACTTTCTTAAGCTTACCTTCTTGCTTTTCAACAAAGGATACAAAGAAAGTGAAGAAAAATTAACAATAGGAGTGTCACAAATACCTCATGATTTAGCTGCCAAGGGGTTAATTCTCTTTAGCCTGTGAGCTAAAAAACATTTGTTTTTTTCAAGAAGAACTGTGTCCTGTGTTTATGTTTTTTTAATTTTTTTTTATAAAACCAGACCCCATTATAAATTGTTTCAGAGTTCCACTTGAATACATGTTATCATATAGGCATTGGTGCATTCAGGCCGTAAAAGTGTCGGCTCTAGAGACACAGAGCAGTGCTTCTTCCCAGAAACTGATAAGGTCAATAAAGGGACATGGGTATAAGGTAGATATGTGTTTAAAACATGTTATGACATTAAATGAAGGGAAATATGATAACCATGTCATATTTGGTATCATATTGATTATCACGATGTAAATCAGAGACTGCCTTTCTGTCTATATGAACATGGATGTATCTAGCAGAAATTATGATGTGTTCTATAATTCAGACAAAGACAGAGTTTATTGACGGTCGTAAAAGATAAGGGGCTTCTCAGCAACCTGATCTCCTGAAAAAGGCATAAGGGTCTTGTGTTTTAACACTGAAATTGTCATTCTTACAAGGGAAGCTGTCACTAAACAGAGTAAGGACCCATTGCTTCATGCCATCTCCCTGGCGTAGATATTGAGACTAGTGAAGTATTAAAGCTTTTTTTTCCTCCATTTTTACTTTAAAAAACAGTTTGCTGTGTGTAATTTTACTTGTAACAACTTTTTATTAATAATGCATTGTGCATAATATTTTTGGCATAATAAATAATTCATTTATTAAGCTTTGGCCTTTGTCTAATAATTGAACCACGTTACTGAAAGAGACTGGAGTATTAGAACTGTATATTTTAGATTATTTTCAGCTAAATTGTATTCTGAGAGTTAATGTGTAAATCTGGGGTTTCCTTAAGATTTCCCATATAATATAATCTTAAGTGGTGGCAGATATCATTTTTAGTTTAGTGTGGGTGGCATTAAAGGGGAGTTTTGGGCATTTCTTTTACGTCTAGTACAGACTAGAGAGTGTTGTTAACCCTCGCACCCACTGAATTATATAACAAGCTTGCCTGGTTTGGCTAGATTGTTACATATTAGTGACAGTAGAAGGTAACCCTTTCTGTGCCAAACAAGTGACTGGCACAGGGTTGGTTTACCTTGGTAGTCACAAGGAGTCAATTTGAAAGTTGTTTAAAATGATATGCTTTATCTGAATCATGAAATAAATATTTTGGATTTTATTTCTCTTTGGGTATTTTATGTGGGGTTCAATTTTTAAGTCCCCTCTAATTTTGTATTGTAGGTCAGGGTCTCCTCCATTCCTGATAGATTGTATTCCATCCTTGGATTGGGCTAATTATTAAAAAGCCTTCTGAAGAATCGGTGGGTCACTCTCATATCAGTCTCCCAACCACTATATCATTACCCTGGGTGAACTAGTAAGAGAGACTATACACACACAGGGGTGGAAAATTATCAATGTAGTTATTACTCATGGGTCATGGGAGAAAAGTGATTAGCCAGAGGTAAACAAATAACTAATCCATTCAATGTTAAAGATAGGCGGGGAAACTTTATTTACTTTTATTTGTAACTTGTTGGAAATTTACACACACACTTCTCCACTTTTACAAGCAACTTCCAGCCAGGAGCTCTCCTAAACTGTGCACACGTCAAGCTCTCCCCCTCCTGCATAGGCCGCTCTTTTTACTACTGGAAGAAGGTCGTGTGCTATAACTATAGTGCATCTTTGCATAATAGAAGCCCAACTCTGCTTCCACAGAGAATTTTTGGAAAACATCAGACAAAGGGGACTGATTTGAGAAAGCAGGCTATTACTGTCTGTAAGGGCAATTAATGCAGATTACTCATATATTTTTGTTTTTCACAGTTTATTATCTTGCACAAGGCACAGTGACAGCTTACATCTCTATGTCCAACCATTATATGCAGTCAGCGCCAGCTTTTTATACATCAGGACAAGAAGATTGTCAAAAGAGAAAAGTAAATTGGACTAGCACTTTATTATTATTATTTTTTTTTTTTTTAAGAATCACTTTGCACATCCCTGTGTCTTCTTAAAGGGACACTGAACCCAATTTTTTTCTTTTGTGATTCAGATAGAGCATGGCATTTAAAGCAACTTTCTAATTTACTCCTAATATCAAATTGTCTTTATTCTCTTGGTATCTTTATTTAAAATGCAAGAATGTAAGTTTAGATGCCGGCCCTAGGATGCCCTTGCTGATTGGTGGATAAATTCAAACACCAATAAAAAAGTGCTGTCCGGTGATATGAACCAAGAAAAAACTTAGATGCCTTCCTTTTCAAATAAATATAGCAAGAGAACGAAGAAAAATTGATAATAGGAGTAAATTAGAAAGTTGCTTAAAATTGCCTGCTCTATCTGAATCATGAAAGAAAAAAATTGGGTTCAGTGTCCCTTTAATAACACCCACTTAGGTTTACACATCCCTGGTTCTTCTTAATAGTAACACCCATTTAAGTTTAGACATCCCTGGGTCTCCTTAATAACAACACCCATTTAAAGGGACATGAAACCCAAAACATCTCTTTCATGATTTAGATAGAAGATACAAGTTTAAACAACTTTCTAATTTACTTCTATTTTCTAATTTGCTTCATTCTCTTGGAATCATTTGTTGAAGGAGCAGCAATGCACTTATGGTTTCTAACCAAACACATGGGTGAGCCAATCACAATCGATATATATATATGCAGCCACCAATTAACAGCTAGAACCTATGTTCTCTGCTGCTCCTAAACTTGCCTAGATAAAACATTCAGCAAAGGATAACAAGAGAAGGAAGCACATTAAATAATATAAGTCAATTGGAAAGTTGTTTAAAATTATATTCTCTATCCGAATAATGAAATAATTTTTTGGGGTTTCTTGTCCCTTTAAAGGGACAGTCAAGTTAAAAAAAAACTTTCATGATTTAAATAGTGAATGTAATTTTAAACAACTTTCCAATTTACTTTTATTACCAATTTTGCTTTGTTCTCTTGGTATTTTTAGTTAAAAGGACATTCAACACTTCCCTTAACATTATTTGCGCTAGAAATATAAGAACCGAAGATCCGCCGAAAGTGATTACTACAGAAGCAAGGCGGCATGGCAGGAGGGATATACTGCAGGCGGATCTTCGGTTCTTATATTTCTAGCGCAAATAATGTTAAGGGAAGTGTTGAATGTCCCTTTAAAAGCTAAACCTAGGAGGTTCATATGCTAGTTTCTTATACCTTGAAGGTCGCCTCTAATCTGAAAGTATTTTGACAGTTTTTCACCACTAGAGGGCGTTAGTTCATGTGTTTCACATAGATAACATTGAGCTCAGGCACATGAAGCTCTTAGGAGCCAGCACTGATTGGCTAAAAATGCAAGTCTGTCAAAAGAATTGAAATAAGGGGCAGTTTGCAGAGGCTTAGATACAAGGTAATCACAGAGGTAAAAAGTATATTATTATAACTGTGTTGGTTATGCAAAACTAGGGAATGGGTAATAAATGGATTATATACATTTTTAAAAAACAAAAATTTTGGTGTTTACTTTCCCTTTAAGTTTAGGCATCCCTGGGTCTCCTTAATAGTAACACCCATTTAATTTCAGGCATTCTCTAACCTTGCTTTTTTATCGTCATATATAGAAAGAATTAGGCCAAAAAGGTTTTGGGAGTATTCCTTCTTCAATTCAATGGTTTTCTTTAGCTTAAAATTCTTTTCCATTTTGCAGCGATTAACAAGTTCAAAACTCCCCTCTAAATATCTATAATTAAACCACCCATTGAGCATTTTCACTGCATCCTATAATTTCAAAAGCCAACTTTTGTGTTTTTATCTTTTTCTACCGCCTTCAGAAATAGATACAAGCAAAATGCCAGCAAATTTGTACTATTCCAGCTTGTCTACAATTAGGTATGGATGATCACAGCTGAAATCTTCATTGTGATCACTGATGCAAATATTTGATCAAACAGTCATTGAACATACATGTATTTTTTTTATTCCATATTTGCAAGTTTTGTCTCCCCATAATATTCTGCAAATTATTGTGCCAGAAAAAAAAAACTAACTTTCACAACACAAAAAATCTGAGAAGTTTATATTACCATAGTTTGTGCTGCTATGAGTTTTTGCCAGTATTCTTATCTGCACAATGAATAATTCATTACAATACAAGGGTTCCATGATTATGATAACATAGGAAGTCAGAATGCACAAGTTTAATACACTACACACTATGGGCTCAATTTATCAAGCAAGGGCGGACAGGGGCATACATATTCAACCCTGTTCGCTCCAGCTTGCCTCTAGCAGGCAGCAATCCGCTGACGGAATTCAGTATTGCACACAAGAGCTATTTTGTGCTCTTGCATGTAATCCTGCCCCCTACCCGCGCACAGCCAATCACGCACGGGCAGGAGCTGTCAATCTCCCCGGGCGGACGAGACTGGGGAGATTGAAATTCTCTACCTAATGTTTAATGACCACTGCTTGATAAAGTGTGGCTGCAGGTTCTCTTGTGAGAACCTGCAGTCGTAGGGGAGGAGAAGGCTTGATAAATCAAGCCCTATGCAAAAAGCATTTTGAAACAAGAAGGTGTCAAACTAATATCAAAACATATGAACCTGCTACTGTATATTAAGAAGAAGAAAAAAATCATATATCTAAACAATTTTATTGTAGAAAAAAAAGATAGGGCAATCATTAGTTTTTTGGTCAAATATATTTCAAAATTATGATAATAAAGTAGGTTGGTGCAGAGCAGACCCATTAGAAATAATTCAACAAATTACTGTAAGTAGAAAGATATGAAAGAGAATGAAGCACTATTTTAAAAACCTATTAACGTTAATATTTTAAAAATTAATTTCATAACATATCACTGCCAATCTACATAAAAAAGGAAATTTATGCTTACCTGATAAATTGATTTCTTCTACGATACGACAAGTCCACGGATTCATCCTTACTTGTGGGATATTATTCTCCTGCTAACAGGAAGTGGCAAAGAGCACCACAGCAGAGCTGTATATATAGCTCCTCCCTTCTCTCCACACCCAGTCATTCGACTGAAGGAATAGGAAGAGAAAAGAAAAGCTAAAAGGTGCAGAGGTGACTGAAGTTTTGAAAACAAAAATATAATCTGTCTAAAAATGACAGGGAGGTCTGTGGACTCATCGTATCATAGAAGAAATCAATTTATCAGGTAAGCATAAATTTCCTTTTCTTCTATAAGATACGATGAGTCAACGGATTCCTTCTTACTTGTGGGATACAATACCAAAGCAACATGACATGGATGAACGGGAAGGACAAGACAGATACCTAAACGAACGGCACCACTGCTTGAAGAACTTTTCTCCCAAAAATAGCCTCAGAAGAAGCAAAAGTATCAAATTTGGAAAATTTGGAAAAAGTATGAAGGGAGGACCAAGTCGCAGCCTTACAAATCTGTTCAGCAGAAGCGTCGTTTTTAAAAGCCCATGTGGAAGCCACAGCTCTAGTAGAATGAGCCGTTTTCAGGGGGCTGCTGTCCAGCAGTCTCCTATGCCAGGCGGATGATGCTTTTCAGCCAAAAAGAAAGAGAGGTAGCCGTAGCCTTTTGACGCCTACGTCTTCCAGAATAAACAACAAATAGAGAAGATGTTTGACGGAAATCCTTGGTCGCTTGTAAGTAAAACTTCAAAGCCCAAACCACGTCCAAGCTAGGTAAGAGACTTCCTTCTTAGAAGAAGGATTAGGACACAAGGAAGGAACCACAATTTCCTGATTAATATTCTTATTAGAAACAACCTTAGGAAGAAATCCAGGTTTAGTACGCAAAACAACCTTATCAGAATGGAATATAAGATAAGGTGAATCACATTGCAACGCAGAAAGCTCAGAAACTCTTCGAGTCAAAGAGATAGCAACTAAAAACAAAACTTTCCAAGATAATAGTTTAATATCGATTGAATGCATGGGTTCAAACGGAACCCCTTGAAGAACATTGAGAACTAAATTCAAACTCCATGGCGAAGCAATAGGTTTAAACACAGGCTTGATTCTGATTAAAGCCTGACAAAAAGACTGAAAGTCTGGGATATCCGCCAGACGCTTGTGTAGTAAAATTGACAAAGCAGAAATGTGTCCCTTTAAGGAACTAGCTGATAACCCCTTCTCCAATCCTTCTTGGAGAAAAGACAAAATCCTAGGAATCTTACTCCTACTCCATGAGTAGCCCTTGGATTCCCACCAATAAAGATATTTACGCCATATCTTATGGTAAATCTTTCTCGCGAGCTTGAATCAAAGTACCAATGACCGATTCAGAGAATCCCCGCTTAGATAAAACTAAGCGTTCAATCTCCAAGCAGTCAGCTGCAGAGATTTTAGGTTTGGATGCTGGAATGGACCTTAAATGAGAAGGTCCTGTCTCAATGGTAGACGACATGTCCACTGTATCTGCATACCAAGTCCTGCGTGGCCACGCAGGCGCTATCAGGATTACTGAAGCTCTCTCCTGTTTGATTCTTGCAATCAGACTGGGTAGGAGAGGAAATGGTGGAAACACATAAGCCAGGTTGAATGACCAAGGTACTGCTAGAGCATCTATCAGTACAGCTTGGGGATCCCTTGACCTGATGCCATCAGATCCAATTCCGGTGTGCCCCATTGACGGATCAATAATGCGAACACCTCCGGATGAAGTTCCCACTCCCCCGGATAAAAAGTCTGACGACTTAGAAAATCCGCTTCCCAGTAGATTGCTGATAGATGGCAAGAGTGAGCCTCCGCCCATCGTATTATCTTTGAAACCTCTATCATCGCTAGAGAACTCCTTGTTCCCCCTTGATGATTGACATATGCTACAGTCGTGATATTGTCCGACTGGAATCTTATGAATTTGGCCAAAGCCAACTGAGGCCACGCTTGAAGCGCATTGAATATTGCTCTCAGTTCCAGAATATTTATTGGTAGTAGAGACTCCTCCTGAGTCCAAACACCCTGAGCTTTCAGGGAATTCCAGACTGCACCCCAGCCAAAGAGACTGGCGTCTGTCGTCATTATTACCCATGCTGGTCTGCAGAAGCACATTCCCTGAGACAGATGATCCTGTGACAACCACCAAAGAAGAGAGTCTCTGGTCTCTTGATCCAGATTTATCTGAGGAGATAAATTTGCATAATCCCCATTCCACTGTCTGAGCATGCACAGCTGCAGTGGTCTGAGATGAAAGCGAGCAAACGGAACTATGTCCATTGCTGCTACCATTAATACAATGACCTCCATACACTGAGCCACTGATGGCCGAGGAATGGACTGAAGTGCTCGGCAAGTATTTATAATCTTTGACTTTCTGACCTCCGTCAGAAATATTTTCATGTCTACCGAGTCTATCAGAGTTCCCAAGAATGGGACTCTTGTTAGCGGAACTAGTGAACTGTTTTCTACATTCACTTTCCAACCGTGAGTTCTTAGAAATGCCAACACGATGTCCGTGTGAGATTTGGTCAGATGAAAAGTTGACGCCTGGATCAAAATATCGTCCAGATAGGGCGCCACTGCTTGCCCCTCGGCCTGAGAACCGCCAGAAGGGACCCTAGCACCTTTGTGAAGATTCTGGGAGCTGTGGCCAACCCGAAAGGAAGGGCCACAAACTGATAGTGTTCGTCTAGAAAGGCAAACCTTAGGAACTGATGATGATCCTTGTGGATAGGAATGTGAAGATACACATCCTTTAGGTCCACTGTGGTCATATATTGACCTTCCTGTATCATTGGCAAAATTGTTCGTATAGTCTCCATCTTGAACGATGGGACTCTGAGAAATTTGTTTAGGCATTTGAGATCTAAAATTGGTCTGAAAGTTCCCTCTTCTTTGGGAACCACAAACAGATTTTGAGTAAAACCCTTGCCCCCGTTCTAGTTTTGGAACTGGGCAAATTACTCCCATGGTATAAAGGTCGTTTACACAGCGTAAGAACGCCTCTCTTTTTGTCCGGTCTACAGACAAATGTGAAAGATGAAATCTCCCTCTTGGGAGAAACTCCTCAAACTCCAGCTGATACCCCTGGGTCACAATTCCCAATGCCCAGGGATCCTGAACATCTCTTGCCCAAGCCTGAGCAAAGAGAGAAAGTCTGCCCCCTACTAAATCCGGTCCCGGATCGGGGGCCGCCCCTTCATGCTGTCTTGGTAGCAACAGTGGGCTTCTGGCTTGTTTACCTTTATTCCAGGCCTGGTTAGGTCTCCAGACTGACTTGGAATGAGCAAAATTCCCTTCCTGCTTTGTGGCAGAAGAGGAAGCAAAGGGTCCTTTAAAGTTTCGAAAGGAACGAAAATTATTTTGTTTACCCCTCATCTTCACAGCCTTATCCTGAGGCAGGGATTGACCTTTACCTCCAGTAATGTCAGAAATGATTTCCTTTAATTCAGGCCCGAATAGGTCTTACCTTTAAAAGGAATAGCTAAAAGCTAGATTTTGATGACACATCAGCAGACCAAGCACTGAGCCATAACGTTATACGCGCTAAGATGGCAAAGCCTACATTTTTTCGCCCACTAATTTAGCCATTTGAAAAGCGGCATCTGTAATAAAAGAATTAGCGAGCTTGAGAGCCTTAATTCTATCCAAAATGGTCATCTAATGGGGTCTCAACCATAAGAGACTCCTCTAGAGCCTCAAACCAAAAAGCTGCTGCAGTAGTAAACTGGAACAATGCAAGCTATAGGTTTGTAAAAGAAAACCCTGATGAAAAAACAATTTCTTTAGAAGACCTTCTAATTTTTAATCCATGGGATCCTTTGAAAGCGCAACTGTCTTCAATAGGTATAGTTGTACGCTTAGCCAGGGTAGAAATAGCTCCCTCCACCTTAGGGACCGTTTGCCACGAATCTCGAATGGTGTCAGATATGGGAAACATTTTCATAAAATTAGGAGGGGGAGTGAACAGAATACCTGGTCTAATCCCATTCCTTTGTCCGAAATTCTTTTAGAGACTGGGAAAAACATCAGTGTAAGTAGGTACCTCTAGATATTTGTCCATCTTACACAATTTCTCTGTGGTATTACAATAGGGTCACAATCATCCACAGTCGCTAAAA
Organism: Bombina bombina; assembly: GCF_027579735.1. Taxonomy (NCBI): domain Eukaryota; kingdom Metazoa; phylum Chordata; class Amphibia; order Anura; family Bombinatoridae; genus Bombina; species Bombina bombina. Next base: position 564,595,971 of record NC_069502.1, read on the forward strand.
CCTCCCGTAGTAACAGGCGGAGGTGTTCAAGCCTAAATTTAAAGGACATCATGTCCAAATCAGTCTGAGGCAACACATTTCCTGAATCTGAAAGATCTCCCTCAGACAGCAATTCCCCGACTCCCAAATCAGAGCACTGTTAGGGGTACATCGGAAATGGCCAATTAGGCATCAGAGAGAGGGCTCAGTACATTTACCTTAATACCTGACCTACTGCGTTTACCCCCTGTAAAACTGGCAGTTTAGATAATACCTCTGTAAGGGTAGTAGACATAACTGCAGCCCATATCTTGCAGAGTAAAAAGAATTAGACGCACTAGAAGTACTTGGCGTCACTTGAGTGGGCGTTAAAGGTTGTCACACTTGGGGAGAATTGGATGGCATAACCTGATTCTCTTCAGAATGACAGGCCCATTTATCAAGCTCTGTACGGAGCTTGAAGGGCCGTGTTTCTGGCGAGTCTTCAGACTCGCCAGAAACACAACTTATGAAGCAGCGGTCTAAAGACCGCTGCTTCATAACCCTGTCCGCCTGCTCTGAGCAGGCGGACAGGAATCGCCGGAAATCAACCCGATCGAATACGATCGGGTTGATTGACAGCTCCCTGCTGGCGGCTGATTGGCCGCGAGTCAGCAGGGGGCGGCGTTGCACCAGCAGCTCTTGTGAGCTGCTAGTGCAATGTTAAATGCGGAGAGCGTATTGCTCTCCGCATTTAGCGAGGTCTTGCGGACCTGATCCGCAGTGTCGGATCAGGTCCGCAAGCCCTTTGATAAATGGGCCAGAGAATCATCCTTAGACATACTTTTATCACCTAAAATATGTTCTTTGCAGTTTAAGGCCCTTTCAGTACAAGAAGGACACAATGTAAGTGGGGGTTCCACAATGGCTTCTAAACACATAGAGCATTGACTTTCCTCAATGTCAGACATGTTGAATAGAATAGTAATAACCACAAAAGTCGTGAAAACACTTTATTTATTGAAAAAAACAATTTTGAAAAAGCAAGTACTGTGCCTTTAAGAAGTAAAAAAGCGCACAATATTTGCAAATCTGCTTAAAAATGCTATTAAACGTTCAAATTTAGCATATATCTTTTCTATATTGCAGTCTGATTAACAAATTAACCCTCTAAATGAAAAACGTAACACCAAAACGTTATGAAAACAACTTAGACAACCCCCTGCACCTCGCCACAGCACTACCTGCCCACAGGGGTCTGACAAACGTCTCACTATGACTCCGGTAGACAATCTTTCAGTTTGGGCCCAACCGAAGCTGAAGTTTGCTGCCTTCTTGACAAAATCAACTGCGCATCTGAGGCGCGAAAATTAGGCCCCGCCCACCATATGCGATGTACTCTCAGCCTAAAAAAACGCAAGTAAGTGGTACAGAACTAGCCATGTGGATAAGCATCCTAATGGTATGATATAGCCCTGTGAACCCCCAGCACAATGCACAAACACCAGTGATATTAACCGTTTGGCAATAAAAACCGTTATGCTGCCCCAGTGTCTAAACCATGCTGCCATAAGTTTTGCTTGCTGCATTAGCCGATAACAATCAAATACACAGGTCTTCAGTAATACTCCCTTCTTATGGTCTATAGGTTTTACTGCTTACCCCTTCCCCTCTTGGGAACTATGTCAGCTGTTCTGAAATATCACAGTCTCTTCAGAAGTAAATGGACTGAACATACCTCAATGCCTTGTAGCATGAAACGTTCCCCACACTGAAGCTTCTCTAGTACTCCACAGCCATTCTGTGGGAAACCATATGGATCTTAGTGACATCGCTAAGATCATCAACCTCCAGGCAGAAATCTTCTTCTATATGCTGCCTGAGGAAAAACAGTACTCACCGGTACTATTTAAAATAAAAAATTCTTGATTGAAGAAAACTAAAAAGTATCATTTTAACACCTCTTTTCGCTTTACCTCTTCCTATTACAAGTATAGGCAAAGAGAAATGAACCGGGCGGTGGAGAGAAGGGAGGAGCTATATATACAGCTCTGCTGTGGTGCTCTTTGCCACTTCCTGTTAGCAGGAGGATAATATCCCACACGTAAGGATGAATCCGTGGACTCGTCGTATCTTGTAGAAGAAACATACTAGAACATTGCTTAAACAAATAAAAAATACAAATCAGTAAATCTAAACCGATAATGGAGAATCTGTTCAATGCCATCATCTTTTATTCTTACCTGATAAATGTCTTTGTATCATGGTGGTGAGAGTCCGACGAGCAAATAACTATTTGTGATTAAGTTCCCTACACTAAGAGACAGGCAAAAATTACCTAACACATCAAGAGCTTTAAATCCTCCCACTTCCTGATTCCCCCCCTCAGTACCTGCTGTATAAGCTAAGAAAAGGAGAAGAACACAGAAAAGCAGGAATGAACAAAGCAGGGTAATCGAGGTGCATGCTAGAACTCGTCGGATGACAAAGCAAGTATTATTATTATTATTTATTTATAAAGCACCAATAGATTCCTGCAGCGCTGCCCATGGGTACAAGGATTTTACAGACAAATTACAGGGGAATTGAGGGGCCCTATTCCCGTGGGAACCTACAATCTAGATGGGTAGGAGGATGGGAAACAGGAGGTGGGGACTGCAAAGGTGAGAATGATATTAGTGAGGAGATAGAGGCCAACTGTTAAGTTGAAGTTGGTTTGTTAATAAGACGGGTGATGATAAGCTTCCCTGAACAGAAAGGTCTTTAGGGAACGTTTTAAAGGAGGAGAGGTTAGGAAGCAAGTCTGACAAGCGCGAGGAAGTGCGGTTTGTAGAGGGTTGGTGCCGCACGAGAGAAGTCCTGTAGTTTAGCATGAGAGGAGGTGATGGTGGAGGGACGCAAAAAGCAGGTCATTGTTGGATCTTAGGGGGGCTGGCAGGAGTATATTGGTTGATGAGTGAGGACAGGTAGGGTGGGGGCAGCATTAGTGAGGGGCTTTGTAGGTCAGGGTGAGAATTTGGAATTTTAACTCTGCTGTGAATGGGGAGCCAGTGAAGGGACTCGCAGAGAGGTGAAGCAGAAACAGAGCGTCGAGAGAGGTGGATTAGCCTGGCAGATGTATTTAGGATGGATTGGAGGGGAAAGAGGCGGGAGAGAGGGAGGCCAGTTAGTAAGTTGTAAGATGAATGTTGGAGATATTGCGTAGGTGGTTGCGGCAGGATGAAGAGAGAAATTGGATGTGGGGAATGAAGGATAGATTTGAGTCAAGCATGACTCCGAGACAGCGGACTTGGGGTGATGGGGAGATAGTGGTGCCGCCAACAGTGATAGAAAAATTAGAAACTGGAGTAGAGATAGAGGGGGGGATTAGAAGTAGTTCGGTCTTGGACATGTTTATTCTTAGGTGGCGAGAGGCCATCCAGGATGAAATTCCAGATAAGCAATCGCTGATGTAAGAATTGACAGAAGGAGAGAGTGCAGGGGTGGAAAGGTAGATCTGGGTATCATCAGCACAGAGGTGATAGCTGAAGCCATAGCTGTTGATAAGTTTACCCAGTGAAGAAGTGTAAATAGAGAAGAGTAGAGGACCCAGGACAGAGCCTTGAGGTACTCCAACAGACAAAGACAGAAGAGAGGAGGAGTCACCAGCAAAAGAGACGGAGAAGGATCTGTTAGAGAGATAAGAGTGAATCCAGGAGAGGGCAGTGTCACAGACCCCAAGAGAGCTGAGAGTCCATAGGAGAAGGGGATGGTCAACAGTTTCAAAGGCAGCAGAGAGGTCAAGTAAGATGTGTATAGAATAGTAGGCCTTTGTTTTTAGCAGAAAGGAGATCGTTAGTAACCTTGGTGAGGGCAGTCTCTGAGTGTTTGGGGACAGAAGCCAGATTGCAGGGGGTCGAAGCAATGAGTTAGAGGACAGGAATTGGGTTAGGCGATCGAAAACTAGTTTTTCCAAGTAATTTTGAAGCTAGCGGGAGCAGTGATATGAGGCAGTAGTTTGTAGGGGAGTTAGGGTCAAGGAAGGAATTTTTTGAGGATGGGGTGACCTTTGCATGTTTGAAGGAGGCAGGGAATGAGCTGGTAGAAAGGGATAGATTGAATATGTGAGTAAGGGCCGGAGTGAGGGTGGGAGACAGAGGGGGAATTAGACGTAAAGGAATAGGGTCAAGTGGGCAGGTAGTGAAGTGTGAGGAAGACAAAAGGGAAGCCACTTCACTCTCAGTGGTTGGGAGGAGAGTGCAGAGAGTGGCAGAGGGGCTGACTGGGAGTGAAGTTGGGAGATTGCAGGTTTGTGTTGGGCATGTTTCTTCAGATGGCAAGTGTTTTATTGAAAAAAAAGTAGGCAAGGTCTTGAGCACTAAATGCAGATGAGGGGGGTGGTGCAGGTGGGTAGAGGAGAGAGTTGAAAATGGAGAAGAGTCTTTTAGGGTTTGAAGAGTGAGTGGATATAAGAGAAGAGACGTAGGTTTGGTTAGCTAAGCGAAGGGCAGAGGTGCAAGAGTAAAGAATTAACTTATAGGTGCAAGGAAATCAGGTTCAGAGCGGGATTTCCTCCAGGCACGTTCAGCAGTGCAGGAGCATTTTTGTAGGTGGCGTGTTTGTTGGGAGTGCCAGGGCTGGAGCTGACGACATGGGACTTTGCGAAGTTAGGGCGGAGCGAGAGTGTCAAGTGCAGCGGAGAGAGAATTGTTATAGTGGGTTATAGCAAGGTCAGGACAACGTGGAAGTGTGGGGGAGGCGTATATGAATAAGATTGGAGAGGGTCCACAGTGTGCAGATTTCTACTGGTGCGGGGGGCGAGAGGGGGGAAGTAGGTTTAGCATCTATTTTAGGATTAAAAGTGAGCAGATGGTGTGTGAGATGGGAAATGGGTGACAGGCAACATCAGAGAGAGAGAGAGCAGAGATAGGAGAATACCAGATCAATCGAGTGTCCATCATGGTGGGTAGGAAACAGGGTAGATTGTGAGAGGCCGAAGGAGTTAGTGAGAGAAGCTTAGAGGCAGCAGGGGCAGATGGGTTGTCAATAGGGATGTTGAAGTCCCCCAGAATTAGGGTAGGTGTATTTGTAGAGAGAAAGTGAGGAAGCCAGGCAGCAAAGTTGTCATGGAATTGGGAGGTTGGTCCAGGGGGGGCGATAGATAACTGCCAGTCCAAGAGAGAGGGGGGAGAACAGGCGGATGCAGTGAAAAAAAGTGAAGAAAAAAAGAAAGATGGAAATAGAGATAGGTACTGATAAGAGCAGGAGGGGGAGAGTAAGATGCCAACCCTGCCACAATGTCTCTCACAATAATAAAATTGTGTGTCTCTCGTGGACTTTCACCACCATGAAAGACATTTCTCAGGTAAGAATAAATTAGGTTTTCTTTCATAAGGTGGTGAGAGTCCACAAGCCATAATATTTGGGATCCAATGCCCAAGCTGTGGAATCCACGATACCAAGAAAATAGTTGGGTGGGACAAAAAATGAGTAGGCACATCATTGACCAGACACTGCTGCCTGGGGAACCTTCCTGTCAAAAACAGCATTCAAAGAGGCAAAAACATCAGAATGATAAAACTTTATGAAAGTATGGAGTGAATATCGTACATTTCTGAAAAATTATTCACAAAGACAAAGACTGTTGGTAGACTGAATATAAAACTTCAAGGCTCTAACCACAACGAAACTGTGTAAGAGATGTTCTTTAGAATTCTTAGGAGGACACAATCAGGATATCACAATCTTCTGATTACTTTTCATGAAAGAAACAACCATTAGTTAAAAAGGAAATTTATGCTTACCTGATAAATTGATTTCTTCTACGATATGACGAGTCCACGGATTTCATCCTTACTTGTGGGATATTATCCTCCTGCTAACAGGAAGTGGCAAAGAGCACCACAGCAGAGCTGTATATATAGCTCCTCCCCTTCCCCTCCACCTCCAGTCATTCGACCAAAGGTTATAGGAAGAGAAAGGAAAAACTAAAAGGTGCAGAGGTGACTGAAGTTGTAAATAAAAAAATATAATCTGTCTTAAATTGACAGGGAAGGCCGTGGACTCGTCGTATCGTAGAAGAAATCAATCAGGTAAGCATACATTTCCTTTTTTTCTACAAGATACGACGAGTCCACGGATTTCATCCTTACTTGTGGGATACAATACCAAAGCAACAGGACACGGATGAAAGGGAGGGACAAGACAGAGACCTAAACGGAAGGCAACACTGCTTGAAGAACTTCTCCCAAAAACAGCCTCAGAAGAAGAAAAAGTATCAAATTTGTAAAATTTGTCAAAAGTGTGAAGGGACGACCAAGTTGCAGCCTTACAAATCTGTTCAACAGATGTGGAAGCCACAGCCCTAGAAGAATGAGCCGTAATTCTTTCAGGAGGATGCTGTCCAGCAGTCTCATATGCCAGGCGGATGATACTTCTCAGCCAAAAAGAAAAAGAGGTAGCCGTAGCTTTCTGACCCCTACGCTTTCCAGAATAAACAATGAATAATGAAGAAGATTGACGGAAGTCCTTAGTTGCCTGTAAGTAAAACTTTAAGGCACGGACCACATCTAAATTATGCAACATACGCTCCTTCTTAGAAGAAGGGTAAGGACATAAGGAAGGAACAACAAGTTCCTGATTAATATTCTTATTTGAAACAACCTTAGGAAGAAATCCAGGTTTGGTATGCAACACCACCTTATCAGAATGAAAAATGAGATAAGGCGAATCACACTGTAACGCTGAAAGCTCAGAAACTCTTCGAGCAGAAAAAATAGCAACCAAAAACAGAACTTTCCAAGATAATAATTTAATATCTATGGAATGCATGGGTTCAAACGGAACCCCTTGAAGAACACGAAGAACTAAATTCAAACTCCAGGGAGGAGTAATTGGTCTGAAGACAGGCTTAGAGCCTGACAAAAAGACTGAGCATCTGGTACATCTGCCAAACGCAGAAATTTGTCCCTTTAAGGAACTCGCTGATAAGCCTTTCTCCAATCCTTCTTGGAGAAATGACAGAATCCTAGGAATCCTAACTTTACTCCATGAGTAACCTTTGGATTCACACCAATAAAGATATTTACGCCATATCTTATGATAGATTTTTCTAGTGACAGGCTTTCTGGTCTGTATTAAGGTACTGATAACCGAATCAGAGAATCCTCGCTTCGATAAAATCAAGTGTTCAATCTCCATGCAGTCAGCTGCAGAGAAATTAGATTTGGATGTTGGAAAGGACATTGAATGAGAAGGTCCTGTCTCAAAGGAAGTTTCCACGGTGGCAGAGAGGACATGTCCACTAGATCCGCATACCAAGTTCTGCGTGGCCATGCAGGCGCTATCAGGATTACTGGAGCTCTCTCCTGTTTGATTCGAGCAATCACGCGTGGAAGAAGAGGAAATGGCGGAAACACATAAGCTAGGCTGAACAGCCAAGGCATCTATCAGTTCGGCTTGTGGATCCCTCGAACTGGATCCGTATCTTGGAAGCATGGCATTCTGTAGAGATGCCATCAGATCCAATTCCGGTCTGCCCCATCGGAGAATCAATGAGGCAAATACCTCTGGGGAAGTTCCCACTCCCGCGGATGAAAAGTCTGTCGACTTAGAAAATCCGCTTCCCAGTTCTCTACTCCTGGGATGTAGATTGCTGACAGATGACAAGAGTGGGCCTCCGCCCAACGGATTATCTTGGATACTTCTCTCATTGCTAAGGAGCTCCTTGTTCCCCCTTGATGATTGATTTAAGCCACAGTTGTGATGTTGTCCGACTGGAATCTGATGAATCTGGCCGAAGCCAACTGAGGCCACGCTTGAAGTGCAATGAATATTTCCCTCAGTTCCAGAATATTGCTTGGAAGTAGAGACTCTACCTGAGTCCAAACACCCTGAGCCTTCAGGGAATTCCAGACCGCACCCCAGCCCCGAAGGCTGGCGTCTGTTGTCACTATTACCCACGTGGGTCTGCGCCCTGGGACAGATGATCCAGCAACAACCACCAAAGAAGAGAGTCTCTAGTCTCTTGATCCAGATTTATCTGAGGAGACAAATTTGCATAGTCCCCATTCCACTGTCCGAGCATGCACAGCTGCAGTGGTCTGAGATGAAAGTGAGCAAATGGAATGATGTCCATTGCTGCAACCATTAATCCAATGGCTTCCATACACTGAGCCACTAATGGCCGAGGAATGGACTGAAGTGCTCGGCAAGTATTTAGAATCTTTGATTTTCTGACCTCCGTCAGAAAAATTTTCATGGCTACCGAGTCTATCAGAGTTCCCAAGAAAGGAACCCTTGTCTGTGGAACAAGTGAACTTTTCTTTATGTTCACCTTCCAACCGTGAGTTCTCAGGAAAGACAACACTGTGTCCGTGTGAAACTTTGTCAGTTGATATGTTGATACCTGGATCAGAATATCGTCCAGATAAGGCGCCACTGCTATGCTTCGCGGTCTGAGAACCGCCAAAAGAGACCCTAGAACTTTTGTGAAGATTCTGGGTGCGGTGGCCAACCCGAAGGGAAAAGCCACGGACTGATGTTTGTCCAAGAAGGCAAACCTTAGAAACCGATGATGATACTTGTGGATAGGAATATGAAGGTAAGCATCCTTTAAGTCCACAGTAGTCATATATTGACCCTCTTGGATCATTAGTAAAATTGTTCATATAGTATACATCTTGAATGATGGGACTCTGAGAAACTTGTTTAGACCCTTGAGGTCTAAGATGGGTCGGAAAGTTCCCTCTTTTTTGGGAACCACAAATAGATTGGAGTAGAACCCCTGTCCCTGTTCCAATTCTGGAACGGGACAAATTACTCCCATGGTAAAAAGGTCTTTTACACAGCGTAAGAACGCCTCTCTTTTTATCTGGTTTGCAGATAATTTTGAAAGATGAAATCTCCCTCTTGGAAGAAAGTCCTTGAATTCCAATTGATAACAGTGGGTCACTATTTCTAGTGCCCATGGGGTCCTGAACATCTCTTGCCCAAGCCTGGGCAAAGAACGAGAGTCTGCCCCCTACTAGATCCGGTCCTGGATCGGGGCCGCCCCTTCATGCTGACTTAGTAGCATCAGCGGGCTTTTTAGATTGTTTACCTTTATCCCAGTTCTGGTTAGGTCTCCAGACTGACCTGGATTGGGTAATATTCCCTTCCTGCTTTGTGGAAGAAGAAGAAGCGGGGGGGTCTTCCTTTAAAGTTCCGAAAGGAACGAAAATTATTTTGTTTACCCCTCATCTTAACAGACTTATCTTGGGGTAGGGCATGACCTTTACCCCCTGTAATGTTAGAAATGATTTCCTTCAATTCAGGCCCAAAAAGGGTCTTACCTTTAAAAGGAATAGCTAAAAGCTTAGTTTTTGATGACACATCAGCAGACCAAGATTTGAGCCACAACGCTCTACGTGCTAGAATAGCAAATCCTGCATTTTTTGCCGCTAATTTAGCAATTTGAAAAGCAGCATCAGTAATAAAAGAATTAGCTAGCTTAAGAGCCTTAATTCTATCCAAAATGTCATCTAACGGGGTCTCAACCTTAAGAGACTCTTCTAGAGCCTCAAACCAAATAGCTGCTGCAGTAGTTACTGGAACAATGCAAGCCGTAGGTTGTAAAAGAAAACCCTGATTAATAAATAATTTCTTTAGAAGACCCTCTATTTTTTTTATCCATAGGGTCTTTGAAAGCACAACTGTCCTCAATGGGTATAGTTGTACGCTTAGCCAGGGTAGATATTGCTCCCTCTACCTTAGGGACCATTTGCCACGAGTCCCGAATGGCGTCTGATATGGGAAACATTTTCTTAAAACTAGGAGGGGGAGAAAACGGTATACCTGGTCTATCCCATTCCTTTTTTATAATTTCCGAAATTCTCTTAGGAACCGTTAAAACATCAGTGTAAGTAGGTACTTCTAAATATTTATTCGTCTTACACAATTTCTCTGGTGGTATTACAATAGGGTCACAATCATCCAGCGTCGCTAAAACCTCCCGAAGTAACAGGCAGAGGTGTTCAAGCTTAAATTTAAAGGACATAGTGTCCGAATCTGTCTGTGGTAATACATTTCCTGAGTCTGAAATTTCTCCCTCAGACAGCAATTCCCTGATCCCCAACTCAGAACACTGTGAGGGTACATCGGAAATAGCTAATAAATCATCAGAGGATTCAGTATTTACATTAATACCTGACCTACTGCGTTTACCCTGCAACACTGGTAATTTAGATAATACCTCTGTAAGGGTAGTTGACATAACTGCACCCATTTTCTGCAGAGTGAAGGAATTAGACGCACTAGATGTACTTGGCGTCGCTTGTGTGGGCGTTAAAGGTTATGACACTTGGGGAGAATTGGATGGCATATACTGATTTTCTTCAAACTGAGAATCATCCTTAGACACACTATCTTTATTTAGAATATGCTCTTTACAGTGTAAGGCCCTTTCAGTACAAGAGGTACACAATGTAAGAGGGGGTTCCACAATGGCATCTAAACACATAGAACACTGAGATTCCTCAATGTCGGACATGCTGAACAGACCAATAAAAACCAACAAAGTCGTTTAAACACTTTAATAAATGCTTTAAACCGTTTTCAAAAAATGTGTACTGTGCCTTTAAAAAATAAAAAGTCAACAATTTTTTCAAAAGTGCGTAAAAACGTTAATTTGTCTTCAAAATGAACACAATCCTAAATAAGGCTTCCAAAAATTATTGCCCCTAAGTATTAAGGGAAGGATTAACTGCTAAACAGTATTTATAGCTATATATAATAAGTCAGCACAAAAATACCATCTGCACCTCGCCACAGCTCTGCTGTGGCGCCTACCTGCCCCCAGGGTACTTCTAGAAGACTCGACAACAATCCGGAGAGGAAAGAACTCTGCTCTGTTCGGAGCTAAAGCCAGCTGCCTCCTAGCTAGAATACTTAGCGCACGAAAATAAGCCCCGCCCAACAGGGCCGATGACCGAGTAGGCCCAAACAACCGCATGGAGGAGCGGTTAAGCAAACTAGCCATGTGGAATGATTCCCCCAAATAACATGCAAAGGTCATAATGTAAAACACCACCGTAAACATATAAATCCCCAGTGTCTTATAATGAAAATTGCACACATATTATAAACCTTGCCCAAAATGTCACCAGAATAAAATAAAAAATAAACAGGTTTCAGTAACACCCCCCCCCCCCTTGCAAATAGGTCTACTGCTTACCCCTTTTCCTAAAAGGGAATACATATTCAGCCATTTTCTGAAATACCAAGTCTCTTCAGAATAAAAAGGCTGCACATACCTCAAATGCTGCAGACAGCAAGAAACGGTCTCCACACTGAAGATGTCTCCTGTATTACCTTCAGATCTGTGGTAACCAACATGGATCTTAGTTACAGCTGCTAAGATCATCAACCTCAGGGCAGAATTCTTCTTCCAAACCCCCGAGGAAAACAGTACTCACCAGTACTATTAAAAATAAAAAACTTCTTGATTGAAGAAACTAACACTAACACCTCTCTTTTCCTCTTCCAAGTATAACACAGGCAAAGAGAATGACTGGGGGTGGAGGGGAAGGGAGGAGCTATATATACAGCTCTGCTGTGGTGCTCTTTGCCACTTCCTGTTAGCAGGAGGATAATATCCCACAAGTAAGGATGAAATCCGTGGACTCGTCGTATCTTGTAGAAGAAATGTATAGTGAATTCTCAACACAGCCTTGTCTTGTTGTTGCACTAGATGAGGAGACTCACAAGATAAAGCAGAAAGCTCCGAAACCTGTCTCGTAGACGAGATGGCTAAAAAAAACCAAGGTCCTCCAAAGCAAGAGTTGAATATTTACAATGTGCATAAGTTTAACAGGATGAATTTGTAAAGATCTTAGAACCAATCAGATTAAAATTCATGAGAAGAGACACTGCTTTAACCACTGGTCTGATTCTGACCAGAGCTTGAACAAAAGTTTGAATATCTGGAATCTTAGCTAGCTTTTCATGATACAAAATGGAAAGAACTGAAATTTGACCTTCAAGGAACTGTTCGATAAACTCTTATCTAACCCATCCTGAAGGAATTGTAAAATCCTTGGAACAAAAAAACCCAAAACACTTTGTAAGTCTTATAAAAGATCTTTCTGTTTACAGGTTTCCTAGATTGAATAAGTATGTTCATAACCGAATGAAAAAAATGTATTGGAAAAATAACTAAATGTCCAATTTCCATGCCATCAAGTTTAGAGACTCTGGATGAACGAATTGTCATTGTACAAGAAAACTACAATATATCAAAAGCAACTAGGGGGATAGTGAGAAGTGAACATCTGTACTAGTTTGAGCAATTAGAATAACAGGTGAGCACTCCTGTTTGATCCGAGCTATAACTTATGAAAGAAGAAAAAGAGGAGGATACATGTAAATCAGACAATAAAACCAAGGTAGCACCAACACATCTATGAGAGACGTCCGCAAATCCCTGGATCTGGAACAATATCTCGGGAGTTTGTGATTCAGTCAAGATGTTATCATATCTCTAGTCTCCCCAACGAGCCACAAGTAGGTTGAAGACTTCTTGGTTTAGAGACCATTCCCTGGAAGGAAAGGATTAGCAACTTATATTTTTTGTTACCAACCTTCAGGCACCCCCAGACAGATCTGCACAAGCTTTCCGTAACATCCTTCTGAGAGTCTCTGTCAAAGAAAGGTGCATAGGCACCGAATCTAGTGCCACTCCCAAGAATGTCACCCTTGTGTTTGGGGAAAAAGAGCTTTTTGTGAGAGTTCCAACCATGATCCCTTAAGAGCTGAATGATCATCTCTGTATGCCAAGGGGCCATGGAGAAAGAAGGAGCCTGAACCACTAAATTGTCTAAATAAGGAGCAACTGAATTTCCTCTATTTCTTATCACCAACAACAGGGCTCCCAAAACCTTGGTAAAGATCCTTGAAGCTGTTGCCAAACTAAAAGCACAAAGTTGTGTAAGGTCATTAGGACAGAGCAGTATGAATTTGCGTTACAAGGAGATCTGCAAAAATAATAAGTATAGGCAGGTAAATGGAAAATAAGATTTAATACAGGAAAATGGAAGGTTCTACATTTTGGAAGTAAAAATAAGCAGGCAATGTACTATTTAAATGGGACTAGACTTAGCCAAACAGAGGAGCTAAGGGATTTTGGAGTAGTAATAGATAACAAGCTAAAGATGGGTGCACAATGCAGGGCAGCGGCTTCTAAGGCTAATAAAATACTAGCATGTATTAAACGAGGCACTGATGAAAGGGAGAAAAGCATCATTCTGTCACTATATAAATCCCTGGTAAGACCTCACCTTGAGTATGGAGTGCAGATATGGGGACCGATCTCAAAAAAAGACATTGCAGACCTAGAAAAGGTTCAGAGAAGGACCACAAAGCTAATAAGGGGAATGAAGAATTTAAGCTATGAGAAGAGGTTAGCCAAACTGGGTCTGTTTTCTCTAGAAAAAAGGCGCTTGAGAGGTGACATGATTAATTTATATAAATATATTCAAGCCCCGTATACAGACATGGCAAAAGCTCTATTTATTCCAAGAAAATTGTTTATGACAAGAGGTTACAATTTAAGGCTGGAGAAAGTAGATATAAAGGGACAGTAAACACCAGAATTTTTGCTTTTAAAGAGGTAGATAACCCCTTTATTACCCATTCCCCAATTTTGCATAACCAACACAGTTATAATAATATACTTTTTTACCTCTGTGATTACCTTGTATCTATGGCTCTGCAAACTGCCCCCTTATTTCAGTTCTTTTGACAGACTTGCATTTTTAGCCAATCAGTGCTTGCTCCTAGGAGCTTCACGTGCCTGAGCTCAATGTTATCTATATGAAACACATGAACTAACACCATCTAGTGGTGAAAAACTGTCAAAATGCTTTCAGATTAGAGGTGGCCTTCAAGGTCTAAGAATTTAGCATATATACATCCTAGATTTAGCTTTCAACTAAGAATACCAAGAGAACAAATCAAAATTGGTTATAAAAGTAAATTGGAAAGTTGTTTAAAATGACATGCCCTATTTAACTCATGAATGTTTTTTTTTTATTTGACTGTCCCTTTAATCTCTTGCAACAGAAACATTTTTATTTTCACTTTAAGAGCAATACAATTGTTTAACCAAAGGAGGTAGTGAATGCCAATACCTTAGATAAATGTAAAAATGGTTTGGATAAAATTATGGCTAGAAACAGAATTCATGGATATTATTGCTTGTGTTAGATGGATCAATTTTTAATGGGATTAATTTAAGCTCAACTGGAGTTTTTTATTTTTTGTAAGTATATTTAGATTTGTTTAGGTTGAACTTGATGGACTTCAGTCTTTTTTTTTCAACCTCATCTACTATGTTACAATGTTACAAACTGATAGTGTTTGTCTCGAAACGCAAACCTGAGAAATTTATGATGTTTTCTGTGAATAGGAATATGCAGGTAAGCATCCTTAGATATTTAGTGGTCATATATTGACCTTGTTGAATGTAGGAACACTCATAAACATGTTTAGACAATGTTCTTTCTTTGGAATGGCACAATCACTCCCATATGTTCTAGATCTTGCACACAATGAAGAAACATAAGACAGAAGGAACCTCGCTCATGGAGGTCTGATTTGGAAGTCTATTCTGTAATTATCCGATATTATGTTATTAATACCCAAGGATCCTAAACAGACCAGAAACAGGCCTGTTAAAACAGTCTCAATCTGCCCTCTGCCAGATCTGACCTTCAAGTTGATTTGGTGGAAGATTTCTGGGGTCTGATTTATGAGAAAAAGATTAGAACTGTCTATAGTCCTCTGAATTTCTTGCCTCTTTGCCTACATTAGAACTAGATTTCCATCTTTATCCGCCAATTTTATAACCGGATTTGGTGTATTCATAAGATTCATGTAGAGCTTGTTTCTCTGCTTTTGTTAAATTGTCATTCACAATCCGTGTGACAGAGATTGAATAAATGTCTCTAATGAGCATCTCTTTCTACCATCTTTGCAAGAGTACACAGCAGGTACCCGAGTTAAAGGCAGCATAAATGTTGATTTTGGTCAAAAGTTAGTGGAAACTATAGGCTAACCATCTTGGTTGCCAAGTAGCTCAACCGTGGATGATAAATTTCTTTTATATGCACTGAGAAGTTCATTGAGAGCTTTTTGTTTTGCAAAATACTCATTAGTATTGGATGTTTTATGCTGATCTCCTTTCATTACTTGGAACAGTATTATTTTTATTACAAAACAGTGCAGGTCTTTTATAAATTCATATACCCCAGCTTTTGGACAGAAAAAACAGAATTTATGCTTACCTGATAAATTACTTTCTCCAACGGTGTGTCCGGTCCACGGCGTCATCCTTACTTGTGGGATATTCTCTTCCCCAACAGGAAATGGCAAAGAGTCCCAGCAAAGCTGGTCACATGATCCCTCCTAGGCTCCGCCCACCCCAGTCATTCGACCGACGGACAGGAGGAAATATATATAGGAGAAACCATATGATACCGTTGTGACTGTAGTTAGAGAAAATAATTCATCAGACCTGATTAAAAAACCAGGGCGGGCCGTGGACCGGACACACCGTTGGAGAAAGTCATTTATCAGGTAAGCATAAATTCTGTTTTCTCCAACATTGGTGTGTCCGGTCCACGGCGTCATCCTTACTTGTGGGAACCAATACCAAAGCTTTAGGACACGGATGAAGGGAGGGAGCAAATCAGGTCACCTAAATGGAAGGCACCACGGCTTGTAAAACCTTTCTCCCAAAAATAGCCTCCGAAGAAGCAAAAGTATCAAATTTGTAAAATTTGGCAAAAGTGTGCAGTGAAGACCAAGTCGCTGCCTTACATATCTGGTCAACAGAAGCCTCGTTCTTGAAGGCCCATGTGGAAGCCACAGCCCAAGTGGAGTGAGCTGTGATTCTTTCAGGAGGCTGCCGTCCGGCAGTCTCATAAGCCAATCGGATAATGCTTTTAAGCCAAAAGGAAAGAGAGGTAGAAGTCGCTTTTTGACCTCTCCTTTTACCAGAATAAACAACAAACAAGTAAGATGTTTGTCTGAAATCTTTAGTAGCCTCTAAATAGAATTTTAGAGCATGGACTACGTCCAAATTGTGTAACAAACGTTCCTTCTTTGAAACTGGATTCGGACACAAAGAAGGTACAACTATCTCCTGGTTAATATTTTTGTTGGAAACAACTTTCAGAAGAAAACCAGGCTTAGTACGCAAAACCACCTTATCTGCATGGAACACCAGATAGGGCGGAGAACACTGCAGAGCAGATAACTCTGAAACTCTTCTAACAGAAGAAATTGCAACCAAAAACAAAACTTTCCAAGATAATAACTTAATATCTACGGAATGTAAGGGTTCAAACGGAACCCCTTGAAGAACTGAAAGAACTAGATTTAGACTCCAGGGAGGAGTCAAAGGTCTGTAAACAGGCTTGATCCTAACCAGAGCCTGAACAAATACTTGAACATCTGGCACAGCTGTCAGTCTTTTGTGAAGTAAAGCAGAGATCTGTCCCTTCAGAGAACTTGCTGATAATCCTTTCTCCAAACCTTCTTGTAGAAAGGATAGAATCTTAGGAATTTTTATCTTGTTCCATGGGAATCCTTTAGATTCACACCAACAGATATATTTTTTCCATATTTTATGGTAAATTTTTCTAGTTACAGGCTTTCTAGCCTGAATCAGAGTATCTATCACAGAATCTGAAAACCCACGCTTTGATAAAATCAAGCGTTCAATCTCCAAGCCGTCAGTTGGAGGGAAACCAGATTCGGATGTTCGAATGGACCCTGAACAAGAAGGTCCTGTCTCAAAGGTAGCTTCCATGGTGGAGCCGATGACATATTCACCAGGTCTGCATACCAAGTCCTGTGTGGCCACGCAGGAGCTATCAAGATCACCGAGGCCCTCTCCTGATTGATCCTGGCTACCAGCCTGGGGATGAGAGCAAACGGTGGGAATACATAAGCTAGGTTGAAGGTCCAAGGTGCTACTAGTGCATCTACTAGGGTCGCCTTGGGATCCCTGGATCTGGACCCGTAGCAAGGAACCTTGAAGTTCTGACGAGACGCCATCAGATCCATGTCTGGAATGCCCCATAATTGAGTTATTTGGGCAAAGATTTCCGGATGGAGTTCCCACTCCCCCGGATGGAATGTCTGACGACTCAGAAAATCCGCTTCCCAATTTTCCACTCCTGGGATGTGGATCGCAGACAAGTGGCAGGAGTGATCCTCCGCCCATTGAATTATCTTGGTCACTTCTTTCATCGCCAAGGAAGTCCTTGTTCCCCCCTGATGATTGATATATGCAACGGTCGTCATGTTGTCTGACTGAAACCTTATGAATTTGGCCTAGTTGAGGCCAAGCTCTGAGAGCATTGAATATCACTCTCAGTTCCAGAATGTTTATCGGGAGAAGAGACTCTTCCCGAGACCATAGACCCTGAGCTTTCAGGGATTCCCAGACCGCGCCCCAGCCCACTAGGCTGGCGTCGGTCGTGACAATGACCCACTCTGGTCTGCGGAAGCTCATTCCCTGTGACAGATTGTCCAGGGTCAGCCACCAACGGAGTGAATCTCTGGTCTTTTGATCTACTTGAATCGTCGGAGACAAGTCTGTATAATCCCCATTCCACTGTCTGAGCATGCACTGTTGTAATGGCCTTAGATGAATTCGTGCAAAAGGAACTATGTCCATTGTTGCAACCATCAATCCTATTACTTCCATGCACTGCGCTATGGAAGGACGAGGAACAGAATGAAGTACTTGACAAGAGCTTAGAAGTTTTGATTTTCTGACCTCTGTCAGAAAAATACTCATTTCTAAGGAATCTATTATTGTTCCCAAGAAGGGAACTCTTGTTGACGGGGACAGAGAACTTTTTTCTTTGTTCACCTTCCATCCGTGAGATCTGAGAAAGGCTAGGACGATGTCCGTATGAGCCTTTGCTTTTGACAGGGACGACGCTTGAATCAGGATGTCGTCCAAGTAAGGTACTACTGCAATGCCCCTTGGTCTTAGAACCGCTAGAAGGGACCCTAGTACCTTTGTGAAAATCCTTGGAGCAGTGGCTAATCCAAATGGAAGTGCCACAAACTGGTAATGCTTGTCCAGAAAAGCGAACCTTAGGAACTGATGATGTTCCTTGTGGATAGGAATATGTAGGTACGCATCCTTTAAATCCACGGTAGTCATAAATTGATTTTCCTGGATAGTAGGTAGGATCGTTCGAATAGTTTCCATTTTGAACGATGGTACCCTGAGAAATTTGTTTAGGATCTTTAGATCCAAAATTGGTCTGAATGTTCCCTCTTTTTTGGGAACTATGAACAGATTGGAATAAAATCCCATTCCTTGTTCTCTTATTGGAACTGGATGTATCACTCCCATCTTTAACAGGTCTTCTACACAATGTAAGAATGCCTGTCTCTTTATTTGGTTTGAAGATAATTGAGACCTGTGGAACCTTCCCCTTGGGGGTAGTTCCTTGAATTCCAGGAGATAACCTTGAGAAACTATTTCTAGCGCCCAAGGATCCTGAACATCTCTTGCCCAAGCCTGAGCAAAGAGAGAAAGTCTGCCCCCCACTAGATCCGGTCCCGGATCGGGGGCTATCCCTTCATGCTGTTTTGGTTGCAGTGGTAGGCTTCTTGGCCTGCTTACCCTTGTTCCAGCCTTGCATTGGTTTCCAGGCTGGTTTGGGTTGTGAAGTATTACCCTCTTGCTTAGAGGATACAGAATTAGAGACTGGTCCGTTTCTGCGAAAGGGACGAAAATTAGGCTTATTATTAGCCTTAAAAGACCTATCCTGTGGGAGGGCATGGCCCTTTCCCCCAGTGATGTCTGAAATAATCTCTTTCAAATCAGGTCCAAATAATGTTTTACCTTTGAAAGGAATGTTAAGCAATTTTGTCTTGGAAGACACATCCGCTGACCAAGACTTTAGCCAAAGCACTCTGCGCGCCACGACAGCAAACCCTGAATTTTTCGCCGCTAATCTAGCTAATTGCAAAGCGGCATCTAAAACAAAAGAGTTAGCCAATTTAAGTGCTTGAACTCTGTCCATAACCTCCTCATACGAAGATTCTTTACTGAGCGATTTTTCTAGTTCCTCGAACCAGAAACACGCTGCCGTAGTGACAGGAACAATGCATGAAATTGGTTGTAGAAGGTAACCTTGCTGTACAAAAATCTTTTTAAGCAAACCCTCTAATTTCTTATCCATAGGATCTTTGAAAGCACAACTATCTTCGATAGGAATAGTAGTGCGTTTGTTTAGAGTAGAAACCGTCCCCTCGACCTTGGGGACTGTCTGCCATAAGTCCTTTCTGGGGTCGACTATAGGAAATAATTTCTTAAATATAGGGGGGGGGGACAAAAGGTATGCCGGGCCTTTCCCACTCTTTATTTACTATGTCCGCCACCCGCTTGGGTATAGGAAAAGCGTCGGGGGGCACCGGAACCTCTAGGAACTTGTCCATCTTACATAATTTCTCTGGAATGACCAAATTGTCACAATCATCCAGAGTAGATAACACCTCCTTAAGCAGTGCGCGGAGATGTTCTAATTTAAATTTAAATGTCACAACATCAGGTTCAGCTTGATGAGAAATTTTTCCTGAATCTGAAATTTCTCCATCAGACAAAACCTCCCTCATGGCCCCTTGAGATTGGTGTGAGGGTATGTCAGAACAGTTATCATCAGCGTCCTCTTGCTCTTCAGTGTTTAAAACAGAGCAATCGCGCTTTCTCTGATAAGTAGGCATTTTGGATAAAAGATTTGCTATGGAGTTATCCATTACAGCCGTTAATTTTTGCATGGTAATAAGTATTGGCGCACTAGATGTACTAGGGGCCTCCTGTGTGGGCATAACTGGTGTAGACACAGTAGGGGATGATGTAGTATCATGTTTACTCCCCTCATTTGAGGAATCATCTTGGGCAATATCATTATCAGTTGCATTACTGTCCTTACTTTGTTTGGACACTATGGCACAATTATCACATACATTTAAATGGGGAGACACATTGGCTTTCATACATATAGAACATAGCTTATCTGATGGTACAGACATGTTAAACAGGCTTAAACTTGTCAACAAAGCACAAAAAACATTTTAAAATAAAACCGTTACTGTCACTTTAAATTTCAAACTGAAAACACTTTATTACTGAATATGTGAAAAAGTATGAAGGAATTGTTCAAAATTCACCAAAATTTCACCACAGTGTCTTAAAGCATTAAAAGTATTGCACACCAAATTTCAGAGCTTTAACCCTTAAATTAACGGAACCGGAGCCGTTTTTACATTTAACCCCTATACAGTCCCAGAATGAGGCTCTGTCTATAACTAGAAAGGCCCCTATCTGAAAAAGGTGTCCAACACAGTGCCTGCCGTTTTTCTAAACGTTCCCCAAGATTATAATACCAATAATTAGTTAGAATCTGCATAATATGCCTAGTAAAGCAATTGTTTTAGCCCAGAAAAATGTCTACCAGTTTTTAAGCCCTTTTTGAAGCCCTTTATTCTTTTATGTTTAACTAAGAAAATGGCTTACCGGTCCCCATGAGGGGAAATGACAGCCTT
Organism: Bombina bombina; assembly: GCF_027579735.1. Lineage (NCBI taxonomy): Eukaryota > Metazoa > Chordata > Amphibia > Anura > Bombinatoridae > Bombina > Bombina bombina. The sequence goes on from NC_069502.1 coordinate 564,616,521, forward strand.
CCAGCATTACATGGTCTTGTTAGAAATATGCCTAGTCATACCTTAAGCAGAAAAGACTGCTAACTGTTTCCCCCAACTGAAGTTACTTCATCTCAACAGTCCTATGTGGAAACAGCAATCGATTTTAGTTACTGTCTGCTAAAATCATCTTCCTCTTACAAACAGAAATCTTCATCCTTTTCTGTTTCAGAGTAAATAGTACATACCAGCACTATTTTAAAATAACAAACACTTGATAGAAGAATAAAACTACATTTAAACACCAAAAAACTCTTAACCATCTCCGTGGAGATGTTGCCTGTGCAACGGCAAAGAGAATGACTGGGGTGGGCGGAGCCTAGGAGGGATCATGTGACCAGCTTTGCTGGGACTCTGCCATTTCCTGTTGGGGAAGAGAATATCCCACAAGTAAGGATGACGCCGTGGACCGGACACACCAATGTTGGAGAAAAAGGCCTTTTACAAAAAGCTCATATGGGCCAGGTTACATTCACAAACTGCAGCTCTTCTTCCAGGGGATTCTAAGCCCCTCCGTCCTCTCCTGATCTATTGTCCACTTTCTAGATTCCTGTTTCCCCCTCGCAGGGATCTATCCTGCAGACTGGATTTGATGGCATACCTTCCTTCTTTGAAACATTTTTATTATAAGAGAACTTTAGATTATGCTTTTAAAATATACTTAAAAAAAATATATATATATATTTTTGGATGTGAAATATATAATTGAAACATTTAAAATGACACTGACAGAGCAGCACATGCACAAGGTTGCAGATATGTGTACTTGACTGTAACCTATGAAACGCCCATACCACAAAGAGGATCAGTGATATCTAAATATTAGAGCATATTCTTTCATGCACAAAATCTCCTAAATTTAAATAGTTTGCAAGTTTAAAAGGTTGTGCTGTATGTGTATTCCCTAGGGCAGTGTTTCTCAACCGGGTCCTCAAGTACCCCTAACAGGCCAGGTTTTCATTATAGCTGAACCAGAGCATAGGTGAAATAATCAGCTGATGTGTGAGAGCAGGTTAGTAACCATGGATACTGCTCAGCTGATTACTTCACCTGTGCACTGGTTCAGCTATAAGGAAAACCTGGCCTGTTGGGGGGTACTTGAGGACTGCGGTTCAGAAACACTGCCCTAGGGGATTTACGCTTATAGCCAGGCAAAATTAACTTCTGCAAAATGGCAACATACCTAATTATTTTTTCTTGTTCTGACAAGTTGGTATACTAAACACATGATGGACCTCACAAAACCCATTCAACTCGACGCAAGACGCTCTATTATAGATCCTGTCAATTATTTTACTTTTCCTGTTTAGCAAACAGACTTTTCAAGAAAAGAAAAAAAAAATCTCCATTCATTTAATAAAATAGACATTTGTGAAGCTTTCAAGTAATATTTCATATTTTATAAAGACTGAGTTTGCAGCTGGTTTGTGTCAGTTGTCTCATTATAATACATCCAAAGTGTCTTTTGTGGAACAAAATGAGCAAAAGGTTAATCAACTACAGCAATCTACTACTGGACAATTCTAGAACAGAACATTCTTTATTATATGTATCTGAAAAAAACTTGTGCATACAAGCTTTTTACTGAGACTTCAGAATTGCCCTGGCACTTACTGATGTTATGCAGTCTTTTTCCATTAAAAGAGCAATTGGGAAAAAAAATCTGTAATGTATTTTCTGTTCTAATCCTTCCACACAAGTGATCCGCTTCTATTTTCTGCTAACCTCTGTAGAAATGTAACATACATTTGTCTTTCAGTTTCTCATCTCTAGGAGAAAGGAGGATTTACTGTGTCCGCAAGTTATTTTGTTCAGGACTATGCTTGCTAATTTGCCTGCAACTGAATTTCAGCTTCATGTTCAATATAATAACTGAATGAACTTTACAGCTATAATCAAATTTTAATAAATCACTGCAAAATGCATTTCCAATGGACAACAGCAAATTCTACAAAAAGCACTACAGTAAATCGGAAAACACTTTCTCTATAGTTTCTACAAATATTTTAAACTAGAATAATCAAAGTGTTATTAGCAAACATGAGTAAACGAATAATACAGTCACACTAAACTTTTAGCAGCATAGTTGAGACATCAAAGAAAGATAGACAGAGCAGAAATTTAGGGTTTGTGGCATAATCCATTGTGGAATGATTCATTATCTATGACTAGAATATTAAAAGAATATACAAAGCCCAAACAAACTATTGGAGTGGTGGAAAGGTAATGCTCGAAAGAGTTAATATGTGTACAAAGTATAACAAGAATGACCACAACATAATAACTTAGGCCAACATGTTTCCTGCACCTACTGGTACTTCATCAGAAATACTAAGCAGGG